>NW_006239585.1:186533-193979 GCF_000226075.1 Solanum tuberosum | reverse complement strand
TTGAAGCTAGCTACCTGGAAGGCCATCCAAGAAGTATCGTGACAAGGCGTACATCGAGCTATATGGGAAGAAGAACAAGAATTCTTGCAGTATTTGTGGATTTAAGGGGCACAATAGGCGTTCATGTAGGAATGGACCGCGTATTGTTCTTGTATTCCAAAAATCAGGATGTATTTCAATATCAGTTTGTATTCCAAAAATCAGGATGTATTTCAATATCAGTTTGTATTCCAAAAATCAGGATGTATTTCAATATCAGTTTGTATTCCAAAAATCAGGATGTATTTCAATATCAGTTTGTATTCCAAAAATCAGGATGTATTTCAATATCAGTTTGTATTCCAAAAATCAGGATGTATTTCAATATCAGTTTGTATTCCAAAAATCAGGATGTATTTCAATATCAGTTTGTATTCCAAAAATCAGGATGTATTTCAATATCAGTTTGTATTCCAAAAATCAGGATGTATTTCAATATCAGTTTGTATTCCAAAAATCAGGATGTATTTCAATATCAGTTTGTATTCCAAAAATCAGGATGTATTTCAATATCAGTTTGTATTCCAAAAATCAGGATGTATTTCAATATCAGTTTGTATTCCAAAAATCAGGATGTATTTCAATATCAGTTTGTATTCCAAAAATCAGGATGTATTTCAATATCAGTTTGTATTCCAAAAATCAGGATGTATTTCAATATCAGTTTGTATTCCAAAAATCAGGATGTATTTCAATATCAGTTTGTATTCCAAAAATCAGGATGTATTTCAATATCATTTTGTATTCCAAACGCTAAATAAATACCAAATAAGTTTGTATTTCCCTTCTAATAATGTATTCATGACAATTTTATATATTATGTTTTCATCAAACTTATATTGGTTTAACAAAATAAAATACAAAAATATGTCTTCCTAATACAGTTATAATTAAAACTGCAGAGAGAATACACATGAATACAAAAATTGTCTTACAAAAAATGTCTTACTTATAATACACAAATCAAATGAGGAAAATTCCCCAAAATTTTGAATATTATTTGGTATACCTCTAGTTATTCCTCCGTCATTGTAGACAATCAGATGCTTTCCCCAAAATCTAAAACCCTAAAAGCAAACTTCAATATTATCAAATATAAATGTACTAAAAATCAAACAAAATAAACATATAAATGAATTTCCCTCCAAATAAAAAATAGGTTTTCCTAGTTGTTATTAATTTGATAAAAAAAACATTTTATCTAGACACACCAGCATGTTTGGATATCGTTAAAAATTATTATTATTATTATTATTATTATTATTAGGAAAAAAGGATAAATATACCCTCGAACTTTCGTAAATGGTATCTAAATACCCTTTGTTATACTTTTTGGACACTGATGTCCTTTCCGTCCAAATTTTGGAACGTATATAACCCTTCTACTAACGGTGGGACACGTGTCACAATCTAAAATGTCTATCCAAAATTTATAAAATTTCAACCCATAAATAAAAGACCCGCCCGGATTAATTAAAAAGCCCACCCAAAATATAACCCAAAACTTCTCTAAACACATATCATCTTATCCACCAAATCCAAATTAAAAAGCTTCAATTTTCTTCCCCACCAAAACCCTAGAACTCCCCATTTGCACTCCCAATCTCCACCACTACCGAGCAACTTTTGTCCGCCTTCTTGCCACCATTGAAGCACCGGAGAAGGTAGTCAAGCTTGAAGTTTCAACCGCATCTTCGCTTCTGCCGCTATCATCAACGCCCCAGGTCGAGCAGAGGAGAAGAAAGAAGTTGACGTAGTATTTAATGAAATTCCTAGTAATATTAAAAATGTGACTATTATATTTCGCTTTTAAAAAACAATTTAAAAGAATTTATAGTGAAGATAAAATATTTTTTTCTTCTCCTCAAGTCAAAGAATTTGATGTAGTATTCAACTGAGCGTTTGTTGCTGCAAAAGTTTTAGGAGAAAAAAATTGTTTATATTGGAGCATCATAAATTATTTTTTAAAAGCTAAATATAACAAAAAATCATTTGGAATTTGCTAACAAAATTTTATCTGGGTCTGTTTATAATTAATTGAGGATCAAAATTGGATTATGAAATTGCATTTGCTAACAAAACATTATGTGGGTCTATTTATAATGGAATTTAGAATCAAAATAGGTGGATAAAAGAGTAGACGGTTTTGGGTTATAATTTGTGGGTGGGTTTTGATAAATTCGGGTGGTTGATGAGTCCACAAATTGGACTTATTTAGGGCTATATTTTAATAGAAATTGTGTCCTCGAATGCTTATTTTATCTCAATATCTGATAAAAACTTTTAAGTTTCAGGTATTTCAAGTTTTAGTGGAAGCATGAACACTTAGGTGCAAAAAGGAACAAAAAGAGCGAAGAAGCTGAAACCTGAGCATCACCAAGCACACTTGACGATTCGCCGAAGGGACGCACTTTGCCCTTTGTTCCAGTACGCGAAGCCCTGAAGGAGCAGGATCAAAAAGGCGATGGAAGGAGCAGTCGGTGTGTCGCCGAATAGTTCTGCGAAGCAGTACTATGTCGCCCAACGACACAGAGCACGACGATGCTGAAGGCTAGTGCAAGACTGCGACGACACCAAAGGGCGAATCGCTGAATTAATCGACGATTCCAACTAATCTCGCCGAACGATCCACCAACACTAATTTCCTCTTTATTAATATTTGGGGAGTCGAACATTTATTTTAATTTCCACAATAGAATAGTACTTTTTGCTCTAAGTGAGAGGGTTTTGGAGACTTGAAGGAGAAGAGGGTTTTCATCTTCAAGATTTGGAGTTGGGTCTCTTAGATTCTTTATTCTTGGCATGTAACAAGACTTAACTCTTCATACCCATTTGAATGCCAACTCATTTAGGTATAAATTTCTATCTCTTGATGTGTGGCTAAACACACCAATTCTTGGGGTGTGATTTAGCGAATATGGGTTAAGATATTTGTTGGGTCATTATTGCTGATAGTTTATTTGTAGTTTAATTGTGATTTCGTTTGGTGGTTGTGTATATATCTAATGAATTTGTAGTTGCAAATACAAGTTTATTTATGTGTTTACGACTTGCTCGAGAAAGAGGTCGTAAAACTAAGACCACGAAATTGATGGCCTAAGGAGTGGGTTGACATGAGGTTCAACCCGAGAGGGTGAGCCCTAGTCCCATAACTTAACACTCAGCTCGAGAGAGTGAGTGGGGTAAGGCGTAGGCTGGCCGTCATGCGGCAAGTGGGTGTCCGAGAGGAACCCATTTGAAATGGGGTAAGTTGCTCGAGAGAGAACTTATTTCCACATAAATCTTAGCCTAGTCACTATTACTCTATAACTTTTCTATCGAAAGCATGTACCCAATACTTTAGATTAACCTGTATTCCGGTCACATCCTAAGAATCCCCCTCTCATTGCTTAGATTCCATTGTTAATTTTTTGTTTTTATTTATTTGTGACAAAACCCTCATTTGATATTTGATACTTTGTGTCACCCCCTTTTATTTACTATGTTTTTACTAGTTAACGTCTTTAGCTACGACTAGTTAGAACTAAATTTTATTTTTTATAAATTCTCAAAACCACTCTCTTGGGACGACCCCAACCCTTGGTTGGATTATTATACTATTGCACGATAGTAGACCCTTGAATTGGAAGTTGTGTCATTGATTACGGCAAACATCAAAATGTCGCCACTGCCGGGGAGTGGTGTTATTTGAGAATTTTTAGATTAGTAGAATTTTTGTTCTTCTTAGTTGTAGTTTACTAATTTAATTTTTAGTTTTGTTCTGTTGATTGTGTTAATATTTCATAAAGCATGAGTGTTAACGGTGGCAAGGTAGCTAGGTGGGCCACCAAGACGACATCGAAAACCTCAACGATGTCCAAGAGCCCAACATCAATGATCCACATCTCATGGGAGGTGTTGGAGCCATTCGTATACCTCCAGAAGAAGGAAATGTGGTGTTCCACATAACGAGCACCATGTTGCAACTCTTGCAACTAAAGGGACTCTTCAGTGGACTAACTCACGAGGACCCACATGATCACCTTCGAAACTTCGTAGATGTGTGTGGACCATTCTCGTTCAAAAACATCTCTCAAGAGTCGGTTCGATTTAGTTTATTCCCTTTTTCGTTGATGGGGGAGGCGTGCAAGTGGCTAGCTGAGTTGTCACGTAACTCGATCACTTCGCGGGAGGAGTTGATCACCACATTTAATGTGCAATTTTTCCCTCCCTCGAAGATGATGACTATTCGGGATAGCATCCAAAGCTTTAAGCGTCTAAATGGAGAGCCTATGCACTAAACTTGGCTCTGGTTTAAGAAATTGGTGTTACAATGCCCAACCAATGGTCTACCTGATAATGTGCTCATTCAATACTTCTATCGGAGTCTAGATTCGGTAAACAAAGGTGTAGCTGACCAACTCTCACCCGGAGGATTAATGCAGCAACCATATGCAGTAGCAGCTCAACTTCTCGATGGCATGACAACCATCAACAGGGAGTGGTACACTCGCGAAGACCAGGTCTCACCGGTCACATTTCAGCTATCTAAGGAGCAGGTTAAAAAAGACGATGAGAGAGACAAAAAAACATGGCCAAGATCATGACGCAGCTTGATAGTTTATCCAAAAATGTCATGGGGGCAGGTGCCCGTAGTGTCAATATATTGGGAGTCGGGGGTGCTAATCCTAAGGAAATGAAGTTTGAAGCCATGTATGACGAGGAAGTAAATTTTCTAGCTAACCAAGGCGGGGGCTATTGTTCAAACTACCCAAGGCAGGGTGGTAACCAAGGATGGGTTAGAGACGAAGGCTGGAAGGATAGAGATCGTTAATGGAGGGATCGTAATCCAAATTGGAAGGATGGGGAGAAGGATAGATATGTGCCTCCCCACGAGCGTCAGAAGCCCAAGGATTCGGAAGGTGGTAGGTCCGAGAATATGCTCTCGCGTATCCTAAACAAAGTTGAAGGGTCAGACAAAATGCTGAAAGGCATGAAAGAATACATGTCTACCCTCAGCCAGACTGTCACCTCTCATTCAGTTTCAATCAAGCAGTTAGAGACCCAAATGGGTCATATCTCGTCCCATCTCAATCAGAGACAACAAGGGGGTTTGCCTAGTGATACTATGGCTAACCCCAAGAATGAGGTCTGAAGGTGGACTTGCGTCGTGCCACGACGTTAACTAAAATGCTGTTTGGGAGGCAACCCAAAACCCTTTAAGTATTTCCTAATTACTAGTAGAATAATGGTGTGTTGTTTGTACAAGATAAAGTATGGGAGGTGATTGAAATAGTATATGGAGGCAAGCAACATGTCCAGTTGGCGGATCGCCGACAAGATCGACGAGCACAACTCTTTCCGCCGTCTGACTCAAGGCACTGTCAGCTTGGATCCTGTAAAACTTGGCAGTCTGTAGAAAATTAGTGGCGCGTTGCCGACCATGTTGGCGATCTTAATGTAGACCGTCGATTGGAATCCTCACATGAGCAGCAAACTCTGTCACAGTTGGTGAAGAAACTGGACACTTGGCGCTTCACCGAGTGAATGGGCGAACTTGATTGACATCGCCGAATGGGGGGAAACTGGACAGTTTTTGCAAGCCACAGGTTTAAAAGTTCTATTTCATTCATTTTCTCTCACTTCTTCGTCCTATCAAACTGACACCTGAACTCTAGCCTTTTATTTCTTGTACTTTTAGAGTATTTTACCTGTTGAATTGTGCTCGGAATTGGATTGCATTGTTGCCTAGCACTTCATTAGTATCTATTCGGCATAAAAGGTTGGTAACTCGAACCCAGCGTTTAAGATATTAACATTGTACTCATTTACATAATGATTGATAGTGTGAAATCGCTGCTAAGTCTCTGAATTACTAGGATTGCATGTATTATTGATTATAATTCAGTAACTGTCACGCGATTTGAGGGATTCCCATTCAACTGTGCTTTGAGTTGAGTTTTTACGCGGGGGAAACTATGAAACTTCTATGGGTCTTCGTTGAAATTGTTTTATTTAAGCCTAAATTGCATTATCTGGGTTGCGGGGTGAACATTGAGAGAAATGGGTTGAAAATAGACACGTTTAGCTGTTTGGCGAAATGGACAAAACTCGCCAAATTTCTCAGCGGTTCGCCTAATCTTATCATTTCGCCGTTAACTGGATGCTGTAAGTATCGAGTGATCTGTGGCTTTAGGCGATCAGCCTAAATCGCAAGTCGCACTCGGCAAATCGTCGAACGACCCTTTTGTTCGCCTTTTCTCTGCGCCCTTATATCATTGGTACATCATTTTCAGCAAATAGCCTAGCTAGATGAGCACTTCTCTAACTAGCTTGGCAGAGCAATTCTACACCCAGGACTCCCCTACACCTGCTTAAATATTGTCTAATTTTGTCTTGAAGTCTTTTACAGAAATGGCTAGACCAAAGGTCTCAGGGAGAGACATGCCACCCTGACATGTAAGAGCACGAGATTTCAAAAGAGACGAGAAGATAGCAGAACTGGCAAAAGAAAGAAGAGAAAGTAAGAAAACAAGCTCCAACAGAAGGGTCCCTATTGATCCCACCATTCCTTCATGGAAATGTGGAGTCTACACGGCTATACATTCTTTTTTTTTGTGAGCCATGACGTGGATAGAATGGGTGCTGCTAACATCACTACAGAAGCTAAGGCAAATGAACACAATGAGAACCAGAATGACAATCCGGGAATCATTGTCGAATTTCAGGCTAATGCATCAGGAAACAGTGCCCTGACAGATGAAGCAAGCATGTAAACAGGATCCCCTCTTTACCTTTTTCTCTGTTCTTTCTTTACTTTATCTGTTGGCTACTTTTATTTGCATTTGAGGACAATTTTTTTTTATTTGTGGTGGGGTGAGGCCCACACCTTTTGTGTTGATAAGTGTGTTTTGTGTACATGTTTGGGTTGTTCTGTGTCAAAATTATGTTTATCTGCTTTTCTGTGGATGTTTGAGCTTGAGACTCCTTTAATTTTTTTATTTTTTTATTGCAAATGATTTTGACCCTTTCAATTTTTTTTGAATTTTCGCACATTTTTGCCACCCCTTGTGAGTTGAATGTGGCTGTTCTTTTACAAAAATTTGAGTCTCGATTTTGATCAATACCCATGACTTGAATAGTGCTCTCAATTGAACGAACATGAATACGCGGCTACGACGAGGCCAAATGAAGTTGAATAAATAATATGTGAACTCTTTGCATCTCGTTGTGATTAGCCATTTATCGAATTGATTCTCTTGTAATGACCGTTGCACACTAGCGAAAGTGTGTAGTCTTGTTTGACTTAAGTGTCGATGCCTTGTGTGATTAGCTTGCTTTGAGCCATGCATGAATAAACCTATAATTTGCCTCGTTAGTCTGATTGATTTAGAAAGGTGTACTCTTGAGATGATCTTAGGCAATTTT
>NW_006239585.1:186116-186254 GCF_000226075.1 Solanum tuberosum | reverse complement strand
AAGTGCAGGAAAAGTCTCCCTTAACCCATGGTGTTGCATAATAATGGAACCCCTACAAAAAAAAAATTAAAAAAATACAAAAGAAATCGGGTTTCCAAGCAATCCATGGAGATGAATAAAAAGATGACTTAGAAGCAC
>NW_006239585.1:184772-185496 GCF_000226075.1 Solanum tuberosum | reverse complement strand
TGAGCATCGCCAAGCACACTTGGTGATTCGCCGAAGGGACGCACTTTGCCCTTTGTTCTAGTACGCGAATCTCTGAAGGAGTAGGATCAAAAAGGCGATGAAAGGAGCAGTCGGTGTGTTGCCGAATAGTTTCGCGAAGCAGTACTATGTCGCCCAACGACACAGAGCACGACGATGCTGAAGGCTAGTGCAAGACGGCGACGAACTACACCAAAGGGTGAATCGGCGATTAAATCGGCGATTCCAACTAACCTCACCGAACGATCCGCCAGCACTAATTTCTGAAGTCTATAAATACTAAACTCTTAATTAATTTTTGGGGAGTTGAACATTTATTTTAATTTCCACAATAGAATAGTACTTTTTGCTCTTAGTGAGAGGGTTTTGGAGACTTGAAGGAGAAGAGGGTTTTCATCTTCAAGATTTGGAGTTGGGTCTCTTAGATTCTTCATTCTTGGCCTGTAACAAGACTTAACTCTTCATACCCATTTGAATGCAAACTCATTTAGGTATACATTTTTATCTCTTGATGTGTAGCTAAAAACTCCAATTCTTCGAGTGTGATTTAGCGAATATGGGTTAAGATATTTGTTGGGTCATTATTGTTGATAGTTTATTTGTAGTTTAATTGTGATTTCGTTTAGTGGTTGTGTATGAATCTAATGAATTTGTAGTTGCAAATACAAGTTTATTTATGTGTTTTCGGCTTGCTCGAGAGAGAGGT
>NW_006239585.1:175496-175588 GCF_000226075.1 Solanum tuberosum | reverse complement strand
GTAGGATCAAAAAGGCGATGAAAGGAGCAGTCGGTGTGTTGCCGAATAGTTTCGCGAAGCAGTACTATGTCGCCCAACGACACAGAGCACGA
>NW_006239585.1:151939-175206 GCF_000226075.1 Solanum tuberosum | reverse complement strand
GGGCTGGACTTCATGAGGCAAGTGAGTGTCCGAGAGGAACCCATTTGAAACGTGGTAGGTTGCTCGAGAGAGAACTTATTTCCACATAAATCTTAGCCTAGTCACTATTACTCTATAACTTTTCTATCGAAAGCATGTACCCAATACTTTAGATTAACCTGTATTCCGGTCACATCCTAAGAATCCCCCTCTCATTGATTATATTCCATTGTTAATTTGTTGTTTTTATTTATTTGTGACAAAACCCCCCATTTGATATTTGACACTTTGTGTCACCCCCTTTTATTTACTATGTTTTTACTAGTTAACGTCTTTAGCTACGACTAGTTAGAACTAAATTTTATTTTCTATAAATTCTCAAAAACCATTCTCTTGGGACGACCCCAACCCTTGGTTGGTTTATTATACTATTGCACGATAGTAGACACTTGAATTGGAAGTTGTGTCATTGATTACGACAAACATCAGTGGGTTTTTTAATAAATCCGGGTGGGTTTTGGGTAGGCGCTTTTAGATTGCGACATGTGTCCCGCCGTTAGTAGAAAGGTTATATACGTCCCAAAATTTGGACGGTAAGGACATCAATGTCCAAAAAGTATAACGAAGGGTATTTAGATACCATTTACGAAAGTTCGGGGGTATATTTGTCCATTTTCCCTTATTATTATTATTGTTGTTATTATTATTATTTCAGATTTTATATTAATTTTCCAAATTGATGCCAATTTATACCTTAAAATTCTCAAATGATTAACGTGTTGATATTTTTTTGTTGAATTTTATTTTTTTATTTAAATTTTGAAAAATAGTAAAAAATTAAAGTAACTGTCAAATTTTAATTTTTTTAAAAAGCGGTAAAAACTGCATTTTAGTGAATTAATAATTATTCTTATTTTTTCATTTTTAATAAATAAATAATATTAGTAATTTATTATTTAATTCTATTACATATAATTAATAATTTATAATTATCTAAAAAGTACATTTTGTGGTGCTGACACGTGTCACTTTTTCTTCTATTATTACTCTTACTAGTATTCGTGCCCGAGCTTTGTGCGGATATTTAAAATATAATAATATTAACTTAAATTTATAATTTGAGATTCTTATATTTTTCATTTATTTCAGTTTATTTAAAATGCAATTGTCCCGCTTTTATCGGAAGGTTGTCATAATCTAACAAATAGTAAAAGAAAAAAAAAGCAGACACTTGACTTTAAAATGTCGTAATATCTTATATTATGTACAATAAAATTTTAGTTTATTTAAAATAATTCCTAATTTTTTTATAAATTTTCAAGAATTGATTTCATAAGAAATTTACATATAGTTAGTGATACAAACAAACTGAAATATAATATTACTTTAAAATAAATAGTAACGCAAGAGAGTAATAGTTAAATAAATATAAGCTTATATTTTAATGAACTATTATATTTTTTAATTCTCACAATTTACTATTTGAAACAAATTTAAATTAAATTTAGATGAAATTAAATGTATTAACTAACTTTTCATGAATTATTATATTTTTTGAGTTTTCACAATTTACTATTTGAAACAAATTTATTTGTATTCACAAAAGTAATGTCATTTTTAGGAAGATGTTTAATCCAAGTTAGATATGCATTCATAAGAAGATTTTGATTAAACTAAGATAAGTATTCACAAAAGTAATGTCATTTTTAGGACGATATTTAAACCAATTTAGATAAGTATTCATAAGATGTGTTTCTAGGAGAAAAAAAAACATCAAAACATGTGAGGCAAGTTTATCATGCACGACTTCACGGATCTGTATTTGAAGTTGGTTCTCAAAGGTCCGTGCTTCCCATTATGTTAACTTGCAACACTAATATGCAACATCTTTCATGGTGTATTCTGCACAACATCAACAATTGTTGTATAATATTCTATTCCTAACTAATATAACAATCTACCATTTTCGAATTGAGTTTCATTCGATATAATTCAATCAAATTTAAAGAATAGGGGTAAGAAGCATTCACCGAAAGACCCTGCTTTGAATTCAAAACAAATCCATATTTTTGCAATCGTGAATTTTTAGTTTGATCTATATCAAAACACGAAGCTTTATCAAAAACAAATATGGTCAGTCTGCTGCATGTTTGGTATACAAATTATAATTTAAATTTTGTTAACAAAATTTCTAATATATAACTTGTATTTTTTATTTACTTCTTGATAACAGTCAATCAAATATAAAGAAGTAAGAAACACTCATCTATATACCCAGTGGCGGATCCAGAAATTTACAGCTATGGGTGCTCACTGTTTTTAACTTATATCAACCAAAGAGCGCGATTGCGAGCTAAAATTCGTCAACATAGGCGTTATTTTTTTTCAATTCAATGCAATAGACAATCGAATATTTGGATTGGTTCAAGAAAAATAGGAGGAGTCACAAACAATTGTAGTTACCAAAAAGGCAAACTAGCGAGAAGGAAGACTTTTTCGCTTTTGAATGGGAGAACTAAAATAAAGGCGCTAGAACAAATTGTTTTTTTCCTTCCCTTTTATTTTTCCTAATTAGACTGATGAGAAAGAAAAAGTTAATAGACATGGAAGATCATGACCATTTATATTTTTTGGAGATTAAGTTACATAGTAGACATGAGCATGACCGATTCAAGATTTTAAGATCGTGGTTACTTTTTAATCTATCAATCATAAATTATAAATGTATAAATTTAACACTTGTCATAAGAAAGATAATTATATTTATATAAGATAGCGAAAAAAATCAATAAGAAAAATTATCTTGAAAAACGAATTTTGTTTTAGAAAAATTAGAAATAGGACAATTCGTGAAAAGGGTAGAAAGAAAAGAGTTGATTTTAAAATAAAAAGAATGCCACTACAGGGAATCGAACTTGGGCATTTAAGCAATATAAGACTTGAGAACCCATTTACAACCACCGCACCAACTAATACATTTGTTTATTGGGTGCTCATTTTTTATTTTATACGATACTATCTTAATTTTGATACAAGTATATATAGTTCGATACGAGCTTAATGGGTGCTCGAGCACCCGGGTAGCCTCATGTGGATCCGCCCCTATATATACCCTAATATTAGTGGTAACATGTCATTATAGTGTGTCGTTCATTTTGTTTATTCTTTTCGTTCATGCCAACACCAGATGTCCTTTAATATGTGTCTTCAAGTTATAGTTGAAATATAAATAATTATTTCCTTAGTAAAATGTGTGACTCTTATTAAAGCAAATATAATCAAAATTTTAGATAAAAAAAGATACTTAGACATCAAAGTAAACCACATACCACCCGCATACTGCAATATTTATAAAATAAGAAGAACGCGTGAATTGGTGATCCCAACCTGTTGTAATACCTTCAATTGTTTGGATAGATTTCAGAACATCAACAACACCGAAGCAGTGCTCTATATAAGAGAAAACTTAGAAGATTAATTTTGATTTATATCTTTATGCATTTCTTTCCTTTTCTTCTGTTGAAATTTTGCACGCATTTGACACAATAATGTTTTGTGTGTCTCCTTTGAATTTGCTTTATCTTTTTGGTATATTTGATTAGCTTATGAAGAAACTATTTGGCCCTTTTAGCGCACTTACAAATTTTTATAAGAAAATGGAAAGATTATGAGAATAAGAAAACCAAATTAAAAATACGTGAGAAAAATCGTAAGAGATCAGTTTATGATAAAATTGAGAAGTTGTAGTTAGGTTGAAATTCAAAATATATTTTTAATATGAAAACTCTTACAGTTATGATAAAATGCCGAAGTTGTAACCATCTCCAAAATTGTAAAGATTAATTTAAATTTCAAGCCTTTATCTTTCTATTTTTTATTTTTTATATATAAAATCAGTTAAATATAAAAGTTATGTATTTAAACTCTAATTAAAATGCAGTTAAATTTTTATTATATATAATTTATTAGGTTAAAATTAAATGCAAATTCTAATTTGAATAAAAAAAGAGCCAAAAAACGTAGGTTGGTTCATAATCTTTTGGTGCATTATTCTAAAAATGTCAAGTGAATTAATGAGTAAAGTTTTTTTTTTCTTTTTAAAAAAAACCCTGTGCTGACTACGTTTTTATGATATTTATGGTTATGTTGTGGAAGTAATCTCTTTGGTGGTGACTACGTTTTGGGACGGGATGTTTTGTTGTAGAACTTCGAATTGCCTTTTGGAACAAAACCAGTAATTGCATGTCATTTTTATGAATTCTTAATATTTGATATTTCTTGAATATTGTATACATATGGAAGATGCGAGAATTTGAAATGGCTATTCAAAATTCTGCATGTGAGTGTCTGCATTTTCTTCTCGCATTTTTATGGTATAATTCTCTCTTTTTGGTGTTCGAACACTGCATCACATGGTGAGCAACCTTATTGGTTCGATTTTTCAAGAGTAAAAAATATTGATTTCCGATCTAGATACAAGTTTTGGGAATTCACTTAGTATTTTAATTTTAATTTTAATTTTTGAGTGTCGTTTGGAGTTCTATTTCTCATAATGTTTAAGGTTTTTGTTTGTTTACTTATTGCCCTGCGGTAGTTTTCCTTTTACATTATTTCTTGATTTTAACATACCTTTAAATTTTGGCTACTGTGTGGAACATGTTTCTCATAAACTTATAAACAACCTTGAAAGTTTTTGAACTAATTAAGGTAGGATTTGATGGAAAGTAAATTATTGACTGAAAATTATTACTTTCAGAACGAAAATATAGTGAAAAATCTTCTTATGCCTACACTTGGGGACAACTTATTTCACCTTCCAATCTAATAGACTACTTGATTAATCAATTGCCTGTTTTTGAGTAGTTTTTTTACTGTATCTTTGATATGTTCAGTGAAAATTGATCCAGCGATCTAGACATGAGTGAAGAAATTAACGTATAATATTTCTTTTGCCTTTGCAGCTTAAGAGTGATCAAGATATCCTAAAAACTTTTAGGTGAAGCACTATGTTCTGCTTGTACCGGCGAGGACATGCGACTTCTGCTGAAATTATTGTTCACTACACCGTAGGCAATGTGGAGGTGACTTTTATGGAGATGTACATGTTTTGGGTCTTAACTGTAAAATACCCTCCTCCTTTGGCACTTTGATCTATCTTGCACTCATACCACTAAAGAACCAAGGTAGTTTTCTCCAATTTTTGTGCTTGTAATATATAGATGTGTCTTATAGTTATGACTATGTATCAATTTTAATAAAGATCAAGTGTTACAGTAGATGAACTCACTCCCTTTCTGTATTTGGCTCTTTTTTTTTTTTTTTTTCAAAAGAACTAATAATAAATCAATAGACACTATCATCTAGACACAATATTATTGTGATCCAAAGGTATCAAAGCTAATCTAAGTCAGAGACAACACTAAGTTGAGATTCCAACTACATCTGAAAACATGCTGCTAATTCAACTGCCAAGTCATGATTCTTCTTCGCTATCACCTTATGAGTTGAATGACCACATGTGACATGAGAGCTGAAAAATTAGAAATTATTGTTTCAAAATTATGAATAGGATGTCATAATGGTATCCAAGAGAGTAACAACATATAAGTGAAATAAGACTACAAGAGAGATCTGTTGATCCGTTTTAATAATTGTGTTGGTAAGTCAATATGCCACTTTCTGTTAGATTACCTGAAATTCTGATTTTAGTAGATATTTGCATCTATTTAGATTTGATGTCTCAGTTTATTATGATAGTTAAGAATTGATGAAAGACTACTATTTCAAATACTCTATATTAGGGGTGTACATAGGTTGGTTTGGTTTGTTTTTTCATTAAAAAAAACCTAAATCAATTATGTCGGTTTACTAAATCTAAAAACCAAATCAAACCACATAAAGTCAATTTTTTCGGTTTCGGTTTTAGTCGGTTTTTTTCGGTTTTTCGATTTTTTACAACTATACGGTATTTGGAAAAGAGATTAAATATATTTTCACTTACCTGTGTGATAAGCTAAACTTAAAAAATGTTAAATGAATAGAAATTTTCAAAAAGACGGTAAAATTCACATGAGTACAAAATATTTTTTTTGAAATATCAACGTTCATTATGTTAAATTAATAATATTGAAGGCTAGAGGCAAACTGAATACAAAACAAAATATTTACAAAGTAAATTGTTAACTTCGAATATGAAAAACTATAACAATATAATTGTAACTTTGGATCTTAATACAAAACAAAATATTTACAAATTTTACAAGCCCAAATTTGAAATAAAATATATAAACATTGAAAACTATAAACTAATTAAAAATATATTAACAAAGTAAATTAAAAATAATATTTTTTATCTATAAATAAAATAAAATTATATATATATATATATATTACAAAATTGTACAAGCCCAAATTTAAAATAAAAAATATAAACATTGAAAATTATAAACTAACTAAAAATATATCAACAAAGTAGATTATAAATAATATTTTTTATCTATAAAAAAAATAAAATTATATATATATATATATATATATATATTTTGGCGTTTTGGTTTGGGTTCGGTTTGACTTTTTTTCTTTTAATACCAAACCAAACCAAGAGTGGTCGATGTTTTTTCAACCGCCAAACCAATCAAACCAAACCACAAGTCAATTTTTTTTTCCGGTTTGATTTGGTTTGTCGGTTCGATTTGACTTTACAGTTTGACTTGTACACCCCTACTCTATATAGTGTTGTTATGATTGATAAGATAGTGTTGTTTTGTTTCTATGAGATTTTTTCTTTTGTTGTGTGAATTTCAATGTCCGTTTGGATATAAGAACTAAAACCTGAAATTCGGTAAAATAACTGTTGAAAAAATGTTTCTATTCTCAAACTGAATTTTTCAATCCAAGTCTTAGAAGAAGAGAGGATCATTGATAATTCAAATAATTAAGATCTCTTTAATAAGTTTTTCTCTCTTATAATATATTATATAATAAATTCTTATCTGTACTAAACTTTCTTCTATAGTCCTATATTACCTTGCACGCAACAATGTTATTATAATCAAAAACCTTGGAAACATATGTCATATGTTTGAGAAAGTTAATAGGGCAAGAAATGTAACAAGACAAATGAATATCAATTACTTTGTTATATTTTCTTTTGTGCATTTTATTTGTGTATTGGTAATAGTTGAATTGAGTTTGTATGGTTTGTTTTAAGCTAATTTGTATTTTCTTGCTAAAATTTTTAGTTGTGTTAAGCAAATGACTTTACTGTATTGACGTCTACTATATTAAATAAAAATCTTACCTTACTTTAGTAACTATATAACCATTCCATTTCTCACGCTTACAAGTTACAGCTTTATAGTGTCATATATGTTGTTCATGTTTCTCAGAGACAACATTTATATCCGACACTCAGCAGATAGGAAAATTAGGTGTGGCATCGTAGCGGGGGCGATCATATGCTGCTTTAGAGTTCCAGATTTACATGTAAGTTAATATGCCAGTTTCTGTTAAAATGTTTGAGGCAACTTCACATGAGTTTAGTTGATCTTAGCAGTTTTATATCAATTTACATTTAATGCTTCATCTTTGTGCGGTTGTTTCGAATTATGAAATGAAAATCGTTCTTCACTTTGATGTTAATTATAATTTTACAGTAAAAATTGATCGGTAATACTTTTCAAGAATGGAACAAGGATTGCAACCTCTATAATGAGAAAATTTTGCACAACTAAGTAATATTCTACGTTGCATTGAACATGGAAAATTTATCAGTTTATCTTAACTATTGTATGAAAGTTTTGATTCCGCTGTTTTGGGAGAAATATTGGAGAACCATCATATATGGCACCAACATTAAGTTCACGAAAGTCTGGTATCGAAGTACCATCGAAGTATATGCAAGATTTGTTATCAAAATCACAAAGATGGAGTTCAGATTGCAGTGTTGCGAAGCCAGAGTCTCCGAAATTAAGACTGAAATTCAATAATCCAATACAAAAGGCCGCTACTTCACTTAACAGTAAAACTTCTAAATGGGCTTTGTCTCCTGGAAGGCCGAATTCGCCTCCTGTGTTGATGCAGAATAGAGGAATTTTTACATCGAATATGAAGCCTCCGACGAGTCCTTCAAAGGGAAAAAGTGTTGGGAATTTCCTTAGCGTGGGGCTTGAATTGCTCAAAGGTAAGAAATTTTCTTCTTGAGAGCATTCATCATTTGAGGATACTTCATAATAAATTGTTGCAGTGGAGATATATATATACCAGAGCTGATTCAGTCCATCACAATATCAGTAGACAAGCTGAGGTCAGTCGCGGAGTCAAGAATTTTACTAATATGTTATCTATAAAAAGTAATTTTTGACCTTGTTTATTTGGTTTTTATCTTAGGCAAACTTAGTATATGCTTGGGATGGTCTAATGAATATGAGACAATCTGTGGTACAAAAGAAGTTGCAGCTACAGAGGAAAAACATGGAAATGAAATTGAGTTTTGTTCTTTATTCTCAAGTAAGAACTGATTTACCCTTGATGAATATCGGTCAGACAGTAACAAAAATCATCACAACAATTAAAGATCTGATTTTTTCGCGATGTATTGTGCAGATAAAGTTACTAGAAGCATGGGGTTCTATGGAAAGGCAGCATTCTTCAGCAGTGTCAAGTTCCCTAGATTGTTTACAATCCACAGTCTGTAGGGTTCCTCTCATTGAAGGAGCCATGGTAAGTCCATTGGCAAACCAGAAAAAATTGTTAAGGTTGTTCATGATTTAATATACATGTCTAAAAAGTAACTTTTGATCTGTATATACTAAAAAGATTTGCTTACTTTATATAATTTTCCATTGGAGAGTGTTTAACTAATCACCCTTAACTTTATGTGGTTACGTATAAGCCATAGAGTATTTCACTGACAAGATTAAGCATGTAAGTGGAACCACAATCGGCTATTATTGCTCTTTAACATGCATCAAATGTACCTTCATCGATCAAGGTAAGTTTATCTTCGTTGTCACTTTCTGTTTATCAATTTTTCGGGTGAAATAGACCATATGAAAACATAGATAACTAGAGATTAAAATCAAGAATTCATTTACGGGCATGTCGAACCCCTCTTTCCATGGTTGAGTTATCCCATGACTGCTAGATCAGGAAGAGCCAACCATACGTAGGAGGAGACAACTAATTAATGGATGTCACTGTTAAATTTCTTTTAATGCTATCGCAACGTCCATTCAAGCTTGATTTCTCATTCTAATCTTATCCTTTAAATGCAAAGTTGTCAATGTATCGTTGGTATTGTATATAAATAGTCTTCAGTTGTCAATCTACTTTCCAAGATGCCCTAGATCATATGTGTTAGTTGTAGTTTTGATGATTTGACAAACCCAGGGACCTTGTAAAGGGACCTGATACGACGAAAATATACACACAACTGTCAGGCTGGAAAAAGTACAACTGGTTGGTGCACAGTCTCCAACTGTGGCAGAAGTGGCAGAAACCTCAGCCAATGGCATTGCCTCGAAGGTTGTGACTATTCCTATTAAAGATTATGTCCAATAGTCATAATTTTAGTTTTTGCAACTTGAAAACTCTCAAGAACTCTTGCAAAGGCTATTACTACAGAGAAGAATCATCCTAAAGACAAACTCGAACCTGATTGAGCTGCAAGCTTAAGTGGTCTTAGGATTATTTCTTTTGTACTTACATTGTAAATCTATTCCTAAACCTATAAAGGATTCAGATAGTTCATTTGGTGAAAAAGTCTAAATTAGTTGAGTCCAACTGATTTAGTGGGCAGCCTTGTGTGTTGCTTAGTAAAAGTCTAAGTCATCCGGAGCGTGGTGGTTTAGTGGGCAACCTGCGTGTTGCTTAGTCAAATCCTAAGTTGGCTAGTGGTGATAGCTTAGTGGGCAGAGTAGAATCTACTTAGGCTCTTCAAGCAATAGAGTTATTACTTGATTGTGAGATTAATAACTTTTTCTCACATTGTTTGTAACTGTTGTTCGCTTTTGCTTAAGGAAGATTAGTGAAAACAATTGAAAATCCTGTGTGACAGGTCGTGGTTTTACTCCCTTGAGCAAGGAAGTTTCCACATAAACTGCTTATGTTGTGATCGTGTTATTATTTACTCTTCGTTATTATTCTTGTTGAGTCAAGGGACCTGATCCGTTGACTGATAGTGGACGCACGAATTCTATCAATATGACTTTTCTGATTATCATTCTTGCAGGTTCTCCCATTTTAAGTCAAGGTAAGTTTATCTTCTCTGTCGCATTCTTTTTATATTTTTTTATCAACTTTTCTATTTCTCCTATTAAGTATTGAGAAGCAAGACTATGTTATGAGAGACTACACAATGAAATGTGATATCTTGAAAAACATTTAGAATTACAATGCCGTGAAATTGTGATTTTAGTTGTTCGTAAAAAGATAAAAAAATGTATAATTATGTCAAAGTTAAAAAATAGCTAGCCGCCCAAATGTATTTAGAAAAATTATGTGTGTAATTTATTATTGTTGTACATTTGTATAAATGGATATTTGAAGGTCCTAGACGTATATATAAGTTTTTCTTATACTTGAACATAATCATTGTCCATCAATTTGCTTGTGATTCATAATATTTATTTTTTCAGTTCTCTCTCTCAAGTCCAGGTTTTTTAGTTGATTTGTATTGACCTGTTTTTCAAGTACCTCCAGATCTCCCTACATTGTGGTTATTGAGATGTAGAAGATTGGCTACTAAGCTTAGAAATCAGGATCCAGCTTATTGCAAATGTTGAATTACAATATGTTTGTGTTGTATTTGAAAATACAAACCGTTCTTATATTTTGGAGGTATTAGGTCTATAACAATACTGGAAGATGATTCAACTAGATAATGTTTTATTTATGTCTTTTGCACATGGTGTAAATAAAATAAATATATGCTATTAAATACATATTGTATCAGTATTATGCTAAATTATGTTAAGACACTTAATTTTGGGCAGTAAGGTAACTTCATAAAGTGTTGGTAGTAAAATAGTTCCACTACAATGGACTCAATTACTTAAAGAAAACCCTTTAGGATATTTACATTTTGCTTATTGGATGTTGATGCTTTTTTATTAGCATTTGTTTTTCTTATAATTGACTTTTTTTGAATGAGCAACATTGGTAGGGGATATGATTTAAGTGGCATTTTCAATTCGACAGAATACAGGTAAGAAATCATCAATGAAAAGTTGTAGTGAAATTACTTACTCTTAAGTTAGAATAACAATTTAATTTAGTTAGTGTTGGGCCGTGCCCATCTAGTTATTACCCTTATTTAGAAATGGGACTTGGGTAAGGACGAACACTGCAGCAGATAGTAGTACCAAATGTTATATGAGATGTACTATCTATAAATTAACTTTTTTAAGCTTTTCCCTTCTGACACAGACACGTGTATTGCACTTAAATTGCAGTTCCCTGTTTTGTTTCTTTTTGGACATTTGCCTACCTTTTCTATTTTTCCTTCCAAGTCTCTTTCTTCTGTCTCTTTCTTGCTCTCACTTACATCCTTCTCTCTCCTTTGTTTACTAATCCTCTCTGCAAATTACAAACTACAAAGTTTAGAGATTCAGGCAATTCTTTGGTAAGAATCAATTGGATTTTTTCTGATCTTGCTTTATTATAATTGGTACTAATTTGATAGATTTTATATTTGTTACTTTCTAATGTTTTGAATATAATTACTTGCTAGAATTCAGTACATTAAGTAATTTTACTTGATCTACAAATGCATTGAAATTTAAAAATGGATTGTGCATCAAAGATGTTTAATATTATGTCTGAGTCATTTTATATGGACTATTTGATTATTATTTTTTGTTTTTTTTTCTTGTAGTTGGCAAAACTCTTAGAGACCAACTTGGTTCATCTGGTTGAATGTTGTCTTTAACACGCTAAGAATTTAAAAATTAAATTGTGTGTTCCTTTTAACTTGGTGTATTGATTTGCACAGAAAGGCACAAAAAGTCGACAGTGACCTTACGAAGAATTCTAAAATTAAACTGTGTGTTCCTTTTAACTTGGTCTATTGATTTGCACATGCATGTATATATACATGACTATTTGACTACTGTAAGCCTTTAATATGGAAATTGATTTGGTAAAGCTGTCGAAATGAAGGTAGATCAGCAAAGTTGAAGTGATTGAGCTTTCGTTGGAAATATTTGGTCTCATACTGCTACTTTTGGGACTCTGTTGTATACTAATTTTATAATTTTAAGCCTCTGTTTTCTATTGAAGTTAGAAGTTGTTTTTCTCTATTTTTTAGTATCTACAATTACATTCGGACATTTGGGTATTTAATATTATTGCTTTAAATTTTTGAGTTACCACGGATTCTAAATCTCAACAAGATAAAGATTTATGTGATTACATTCATGTAAATGGTTAGCCTAAATTTAATGGGTATATATTATTATTATTCTAACAAAAGGACTTTTCTTCAATTTTTCAATAAACACGGATTTTTACTCTTTTTTTATATTTTGGATTTTTTCATTATATAATTGTGAATCTCTATATGTTGCTTGCTTTAAATTTAAATTTCGTTTCTGTTTTTTTTCTCCCTTTTCCCAATTTCTCTTCCTAATCTGTTCAGCTCTTCAGAAAGGGCCTATGATGGTGGCTACTCTCATTCTTCTTCGGATATGTATTTAGGTCTGCATATCCTTCAATTTAAGGATAATTTGCTTCTTATCTTGAAATAATTTGCTAATGATCTTGAAAGTGCTTGCTAAGAAAACAAATTACACTATTCTGTTTGTATTATTTTCATTGTAATTCTTATTTTTCCGAATGCTACATTGATATGTCTCAAATGTATGCCATTTTATCCCAATGGTTGTCCTCTTACAGTTATTTACTATTGTCTGTATTTTTTTGTGTCATTTCTATGTATTTTCCCCAGATTAGATTAAGTTATAAATTAATTTAACAAATCATGAACTACTCGAAACAGGAATGGAAGAAAATAGAGATAATGTGTCTGTCCAAGAAAGAACTTCTGATAGAAATTTGTGTCGTCGTACTAGATATGCACGGATGTCACCGGAGAGAAAAGAATTATTTTATCCCAGCTAAGAGAAAAAAGGGTTGAATCGAAAAGAGAAAACTCCTTCATTAATCAAATAGTACTGGCACTCTTACAATCAACACTTCTTCCTTATCTCCTCAACAAGGTGAGCTAACCATATTGTTATCTTCCTTCTGTGAAATGTGTCTTCTGAATATCTATAGCTATAGTTACACGCGTCAACTCACCTACTCTTACTAGAGTTATTTTCCTCATTTTGTAGTTGAAGCTTCCGAAGCTACAAACCTACTAGTTACTTCAACTAGAGGAGAATATATAGTTAATTGCTTATCTACCTTCGAAGTAGGTGAGTTCAGAAATATCACTTCAACTATTTTGACTATATTGATTTTTAATAATTAGCTAGCTGCCTCTAAATATTATTATTCCTCATACTAGGATCAACATCGACTGCATCTCATGCTGCAAGTAAATTAAGTTCAAGACATATTGCAAATAGAGGTATGCTTCTTTCTACCAAAGTAATAAAAAAACATGTATTGTCGTGCCTTTATATAACAAATAATTGCTTTTTACCATGCACATGTAGAAATAAGTTAGAAGTCAATCTACAAAATGATAATTTATTGCCAAAAGATTACTTACTTTTAAAGAAAGTTCCAAATTGCAAATTTTGTGCAGCAAAAAAGGTTTTCAATATGAATCACCGGTTTTTGTTGTGATAATGGATCAATTAGACTAACTTCTCATAACATGCCTACTGAGTTGCGAAATTTGTTCTTGGGTGACTCCAAAGAATCTCAACATTTTCGCACTTACAATAGAGCCTACAATAATATGTTTGCATTCACTTCACTTGGAGTACATTATGATAGAGAATTAGCAAAGAGAAATTGTGGCATCTATACATTTAAAGTCCAAGGACAAATGTATCACTTCATTGATGATTTGATACCCTCAGGAGGAAAAGGAAAAAATTTACAATTATATTTCTATGATAACGAAAATGAGCTAACAAATCGAATGACGTTATCAGATAATCTTAATGAGGTGATTGTTACAAAGCTCATGGTTATACTAAAAGTTAATCCTTATTCTACTTTTGTAAGATCGTTAACAGTTGTTCCAAATTTATCTGAATTTTATATTGCTCTAAACTCAAGTTCCAATTTAGACCAAAGAACACATAACTTACCAATTGCATCCAAAGTTGGGGTAATTTGGATTGAAGATCAATTAAATGATAAAATTTCCACACCACATATTCGAATTTACACTCATAGTAACAGAAGTCAATTGGTAAATTACTATTATGGATGTTATGACCCATTGCAATATCCACTGTTGTTTCCTTATGGTCAAAATGGCTGGCATTGTGGTATTAAAAAAATCAAAAAGACGTACAGTTATTCCAAAATACAAATTTACTGTGAATATGAGCAGCTACCAAGTATAATGAACATGACTTCTATTGATGGACTCCTTGACATAGAATCTACAGTTTTATCAAAAGGATTGAGAAAAAGAGAGACTGTTTCTTATCGTGAATATTATTGTTATAAAATTAAAATAAGAGATCAAGAACCAAATGAAACTTTACATTCTGGAAGGGTGTTTCAACAATACATAGTTGACCAATATATAAAACTTGAGACAAAAAGATTAGATTTTGTTTCATTTAATCAAGATCTATATAGAGTTGAAGCCTTTCAAGGAATCATTGATTTATTGAGGCAAGGAGAAAGAGATGCTTGCACTATTGGGAGACAAAAATTCCTTCCTGGTAGTTTCATAGGAGGCCCAAGAGATATGCGTTGAAGATATATGGATGTCATTGCTTTGGTACAATATTTTGGAAAACTCGACATATTTTTGAGCCTGAAATACAAGAACATTTACAGCCAATGGAAGAAGTTCAAAACAGACCTGATTTAGTTAGTAGAGTATTCAGAGCAAAAGTAGAAGAACTTAAAACATATATTCAAAAAAACAACATATTTGGAAAGGTTGCAGCTTTTAAGTATACAATTGAGTTTCAAAAACGGGGTCTTCCACATGCCCATTTTCTCATTATACTTATGGATGGATATAAATTGCTAGCACCACAAGCATATGATAAAATTGTATGTGCTGAATCCCCATATTGATCATGATCTATACAAACTTGTGACCAAGCACATGATCCATGGTCCTTGTGGCTATTTAAATCCTTCAAATTCTTGCATGCAAAAAGAAGGAAAATGTAAGTTCAAATGTCCAAAAGAACTTGTTGAACAAACAACCAAAGGAAAGAATTCGTATCCCCTTTACAAAAGACCAAAAATGATCACACCAGTCAAAGTTAGAGAACACAACATTGATAATTCTTGGATTGTTCCGTACAATCTGTTTTTACTCAAGAAATTTGATTGTCATATTAATGTTGAAATATGTTCTGACATTAAAGTTGTCAAATACATTTACAAATATATTTGCAAAGGACATGACAAAATTGCATTTTGTGTAAATAATAATGATACTAATGTAGAAATAGATGAAATCAAAGAATAGCAATCTGCTAGATGGGTTTCTCCATCAGAGGCTGCATGGCGTCTGTTTGCTTTTTTGATAAGTGAAATGACTCCAAGTGTTTGCCAGTTGCAATTGCATCTTGATGGACAACAATTTGTTTCTTTAAAAAATAACCAAACTGTGGATCAAATAATAAACAATCCAATGATAAAGAAAACGATGTTAACATAATTTTTTCTTATGAACAAAATCAATAACGATGCTATAAATCTCAAATTACTATATAAAGAGTTTCCCCAACACTTTGTATGGATGCATCATACAAAATGTGGTTGCGTCGAAAACAACACTATCGGACGTATTGTGACATGTCATCCAACCGAAGGAGAAAGATATTATCCTAGGTTGCTTCTAATGAACGTAAGAGGACCAAAATCATACGAAGATCTTCGTACAATGGATGGAAGATGCTACACTACATTTAGGGAAGCTGCAGAAAAAAAGAGGTTTATTACATTCTGATAACAACTTAATTGAGTGTATGTCTGAAGCTGTAAGCTATCAAATGCCTTATAGTTTAAGAAGACTATTTGCAACATTATTAGTTAATTGTAATCCTGGTAACCCAAAAGATCTTTGGAAAAAATATGAAAACTCTATGTCAGAAGATTTTAAAACAATTCCAAATGTTAGAAAAAACGATATCCAGCAGTTACTTTTAAATCATATCAATGAAGTTCTACTCAATGGAACGTAACCTAAATGAATTCAAAGATATATTTGGAAATGTTAGCTCTTCTAGAACAACTAATGAGGCGAAAGAAATATATTTCGAAAGACATATAATAGTGTCTGAAGAAGATATACTTCTACAAAGAAAATTAAATGTTGAACAAAAAAGGGAATATAACATAATTCTTGAAAGAGTATATTCCAATAAATCAGGAGCTTTTTTCATTGATGGTCCTGGTGGAACTGGAAAAATATTTCTTTATCGAGCTTTGTTGGCTGCTGTAAGAACAAAAGGATGCATAGGTTTGGCAACTGCAAGTTCTAGTGTGGCAGCTTCAATACTTCCAAGATGACGAACAACTCATTCACGTTTCAAAATTCATGTTGACATCGATGAGAATTTCACTTGCAATATTAGTAAACAAAGTTCGTTAGCGACTCTAATTCGAGATTCAAAGTTAATTGTTTGGGATGAGGTCTCAATGGCAAAAAAAAATATGATTGAAGCTCTTGACACTTTTAAAAGATCTTATGAATACAAAAACAATCTTTGGTGGAAAAGTAGTAGTTTTTGGGGGAGACTTTAGACAAACACTTCTTGTTGTTCGTAGTGGAAAAAAGAGACTTTATTAGTCAAAGTTTATTATACTCTCATATTTGGAATCATCTCAAAAATTTGTGCTTATTTGAAAACATGCGTGCAAAAAAAAATCCAACATTTTGTGCATATTTAATGAGAATTGGAAATGGACAAGAAAAAACTAACAACTACAACAAAATTGAAATTTCCAATAATTTTATCATTCCCTTTACACATGAAATAGAATCTTTGAATCTTTTGTTTAATGTTACTTATCTTGATTTGTGTACATTCTATTCTAATCCATCTTTTATAAACTTCCCGTATTATTTTGACACAAAAAATGATTTTGTTGATGAAATAAATGACATGCTTATACATCGATTTTCCGATGATGCTACAGTGTATACAACTATTGATGAAACAATAGAACCAAATGATCAATGCCAATTTGAAGATTTTTTGCATACCTTACATCCTGCTAACTTACCACCTTATATATTAACTTTGAAAAACAATTGTCCAGTTATATTATTAAGAAACTTAAATCCTACTAAAGGTTTATGCAATGGTACACGATTGATATGTCATGATTTTAAGTCACATGTTATCAGAGCTACTATTTCCAGTGGTGATTTTAAAAATAAACATGTTTTTATTCCAAAGATACCATTACTAGCATCACAAGATGAGAAGCTACCAGTTCCCTTCAAAAGAACACAATTTCCGATAAGGTTATGTTTCACTATGACTATAAACAAAGTTCAAGGTCAAACAATAGATTTTGTTGGAATATATTTGCGTGAACCAGTTTTTTCACATGGACAACTTTATGTTGCTTTATCTCGAGCAAAATGTTCAGAGAATGTAAAAATATTAATACGTCTGCCTACGATAGAGGACACAGATGATCATTCTACATATAACGTAGTTTATGACGAAATCATTCGAAAAGCATTCTCATGATACTTTTAAAAGCAACAAATGTAACAAGTAAGCACCCTCATGCTATACATTGTGAAATTTCGGATTCTTACTTCATCTGCTTTTAAAGCTAACTAAGAGTTAGCTCGCAATCATATCAGTTCAAGATTTTAAGTTTTAAATTTCACCTTTCAATTCAGATTGTGCCTGGCCAATTAGTTAAATTTTAAATGTTTAATTTTGACTAATCTGAATGCTAACATTGCAGGAACAACTTATTCTATCAAGGGTAACTGTTTATATAGTTCTAGCGGAAGAAAATGACAGAGATGACCTACCTGTTAAGGCTTCAAACCTTTTTATTTGAGATGATACAAGTGCAAATAAATGATGATGAGGTAAACAAAATTTTCAGTCATAATGTTATACCAATTAATGCTCTTAACTTTGTTGACTGTACTTTCAGTGAATTTTTCTTGCTTATCTTCTCTCTTTGTTTGTTGTTTAACTTCTCACATTACCGTGCTCACTTCTGTTTGCTAGAATAACTTTTGTTTCGCATTTTTATTGATAGAATAACTTATGTTTGGCTGCTACCATTTGACACCTCATTTTGAGGTTGAATCACTGCTGTATTTTGGCCTTTTGCTGCTTCTTTTTGTGCTGTATTCTGAGCCGCGGGTTGTTGTATTTTTTCTTTTACTATTACTGAATTTTTGACGAAGTTGTTTGCTATACTTTTAGCGAAATTTCAGCCAATGGTTGCTATGTGTTGAGCCAAACTTCGCTGCACTTTTAACTCAGCCATATTGTAAAAAATATTGCTATTATAAACTGCATTTTTTAAATTTTGTGTTAGTTTACCTGAAACAACTATAGCTTTAAACCACATGATATTAGTTGATCTTAATAGATACTTTTACAACTGTTCGAATTTGACATTTCATTAGCTTTAGCCTAACAGTTCAGCTAAGAAGCTATAATCCAGGAATTAGTTGCATGAAGTTATATATTATTTTGCTTTATTTTGCTTTCCACTAATCTCTATATTGTGTCTATTGCAAATGCAGACTATGACAACATTTGTGCCCGCCCCACCCGCAACAACCTTTCAAGTATGATCCCTTTGTGTAGGTAAAGACAAAGCTCAAAGGACATCATAAAAGAATAACTGGGCTTGCTTTGTCAAATGCTCTCAACGTGCTTATATCTGCAGGAGCAAATTCTCAAGTAAATTAATTTGATATAGGTGTATTTCGACATATACCTTACTTAATAGAAAAATATAGTTGTTGTGTTTTGGGCAAATTTGTGGCTTGATCTTATTGATAATAGTTGCTGCCGTTGATGAACAATTTCAGCACTTTGGCCATTTTTTTGCTACAATCTGTTAAGGCTAACAATGAAACAACTTTGCTTATTTAGCTTATATTTGGCATGTTTATCGTTACGTCATGTCTTTGATGAGAATTAATTATTGTCTTTGATGAGGACGAACAGTGGCAAGTTGGTAATTACACTTTAATTGTACGTTTTACTCCTCTCAGCTTTAGTTGAAGTTTTTCTATTTGAGGGTGAATTAGTAATTTAGTCTCTCTTCTATCTTTTATACTTCATTTGTTTTTAGTATCAATTGCAGAAACATTATTCTCTGTTTACACTTTTCTTTGCTATTGACGAAAGCCAAGTTACTTTCTCCATTTGATTTACTCATTTCTGCAATAAATTTATTATCTTAGTCTGATGGGTTGCTTCTACTATTTTGCTCTTCTGGGTAAGTTTTATTTGAAATTTTTAGTCTTCTGCTTGGTGTATTGGCAGGTGTTGAACATGCATGCATGATGCATCTATATAGTTGATTTTTCTTAAATATCTCATTTTAGTTAAAAGTTAGTTTTGGCAAATTTTTATCTATTCTTGGTTTTAATGCATCCGATTACTGTTAATGGAATTTTTGTGGTATCGGTATTTTTATTGTTCATTTGAGTAGTTTATTTTCAGATGCATGCTTGTTACTGCAAGTCTGCAATAGATTTGCACTCTGATGAACGGAAGGTATTTGATAATATGTCTAAATCAACTGGGTTTTTTTTCACAATAGGTTTTCAATACCAACAACAGAAAAAAGTGTATGAAGTTAGAGATAAAATTTAGACAGGGTAGCTATAGTATAAGGCGTGATTCATGTTCAGTCTAAAGCATTTTACCATATTTGAACAAGACAATTTTTATTTACTTTGCTTCACCTATGTTTTTTTCTTGAAATTATTCATCAATTATATGGTTTAATATTGCCCTTGCTATATTCTCATTAAGTGTAAAATTTAAAGAAATACAATAGCAATTTTATATTAATACCTCCAATGAAATTGATCTACATCTCTTTTTACTACTTGCCAAACGGGAGAAAGAGTACTTCCATGTAAGCATGAGCTATTCTAAGATTTTTGATCAATGATATACTCAAATATAAATATATCTAAGGCACATGTTAGATTAATTACAACTTTTTCGTTGAAGGTTGAATGTTGAAGATGGGAAAGATAAACAGTTAAAAGAAAGGCATAATATATAAACATGATCATTAACTTGGTGTCATTTGACAACTATGACCTTTAACTTTGAGAGTGCACAAGTAGACACTTAAACTTGTATAAAATTGAACAAGTAGACACATTCGTCCTACATGGCACCCTACATGACAATTTTGTGTCCTACATGACGGCCTATGTGTATTATGCCATGTAGGACATGTCTGTCTACTTGCTCAATTTTATACAAGTTTAAGTGTCTATTTGTGCACATTCAAAGTTGGAGGGCATAGTTGTCCATTGAAGCCAAATTAAGGGTCATGTTTATGTATTATGTCTAAAAGAAAAGAAGAACCATAAAATTTCCACATATTTGAAAACTACCTCTTCTTCTTTGTCATTTACTTTAGCAGGTATTGTTCACTACCTGCAATCCTTTTTGTGACTCGACTCAAGCTCATCATAACCTTTTTTGTGATCACGTTCATCATAACCTTTCCTGAAAGTAGACGACAAGTTTGAAATTTTAACGCCAGCATAATCATTGAAAGAGTATCTTCTTTTTCGCCACACCGCATCAAGGTGACAGGATTCGAACCTATGGCCCTCTGTACCCAAAACAAATGCGCTGACCAGACTGCGCTACACCTCGTCTCACCACCCCGAACCATTCTACGTCCGAACCGAGACCTAGGAAAAAGTAGAATGGTTATGAATTCCTCATAGGAAAAAGTAGAATGGTTATTGATTATAGAAATTTAAATGCAAAAACTAAAACATATAATTACCCGATATCAAATAAAATATTAAAAATAAGACAAATACAAGAATATAATTATTTTAGCAAATTTGACTGCAAATCAGGATTTTACCATTTAAAGTTAGAAGAAGAATCTAAAAAATTTACGGCATTTACAGTACCACAAGGATTTTATGAATGAAATGTATTACCATTTGGATATAAAAATGCACCAGGTAGATATCAACACTTTATGAATAAATATTTTAAACAACTAGAAAACTGTGTAGTATATATTGATGATATATTATTATATTCCAAAACCCAAGATGAACACATAAGATTATTAGAAAAATTCATATATATCATAGAATATTCGGGCATAAGCTTAAGTAAAAAGAAAGCAGACATAATGAAAAGCCAAATAGAATTCCTAGGAATACAGATAGATAAAAATGGAATAAAAATGCAAACACATATAGTACAAAAAATAATTAACTCAAATGAACAACTAGACACAAAAAAGAAATTACAATCATTCTTACTTACCTAAACTATACTTTCTAGATGAAAACAAAAAATTTACTTATATAATAGAATCAGATGCGAGTGAAAAAAGTTATGGAGGAATATTAAAATACAGGTATGATGACACTACGATAGAACATCATTGCAGGTATTATTCAGGAACATTTAATAATACAGAAATAAAATGGGAAATAAATAGAAAAGAATTATATTCAGTATATAAGTGTTTATTATCATTTGAACCATATATTGTATATAACAAATTCATTATAAGAACATATAATACACAAGTAAAATGGTGGCTAACAAGAAAAATACAAGATTCGGTAACAACAAAAGAAATAAGGAGGTTGGTATTAAATATATTAAATTTTACATTTACAATTGAAGTAATAAAAACTTATAAGAATGTTATTGCAGATTACCTATCACGACAAAGCTACTCAGACTGAGACTGAGGAAGAAGATACAATTGAAAAGATACTCAAAGCTATTACTACATTTTGTACAAAAGTGGATAGTATGGACAATGAGATACAAAAGCTAAAGTCTAATGAAGATAATCTGAAGTCTAAAGCTAGTATAACTCAGCAGCATGACTATAAAAATGCGGAGCTATGCCGATCGGAAGACAGAAAAAATACCAGAGCTAAAAGGTGACGTTGGAAAACACCTAAAAACCCATAACACTTGTTTAAATACAGCTGCAGGTACAAGCCAACGAGTTAGTGAAAAACATAAGAACTCAAACTTAAACCAGTTATTCAAAAAACCATTTACCCCAAGGCCAACACCAAAAAACGTATTGACTATAGAACCACAAACTTCTACATACGCGGATAGCCTACACCATGACAAAAGGACATATAACCATATTACACGAACCTATATAGAAAATATATACAAAATCCAAACATTTTAAACCCAGATCTACTACAACCCAAGAACCCAACCAGGATTATTTAACCCAAAAATTACTAGGTTATAATAAACTGATTGCACAACCAAAAACTAACGCCAACTTAGTAAGGACAAGTTACAACTATGGACTATGACGGAGAGGAACTAAGTGGAATACCGGAACTACATAAAGCATTTATTACATATAAGAGAGTTACTAAGGGAAATTTATTCTATGTAAAATTTTATACGGCAACAACATAGATATTATACGAGGAAATAAAAGCTCCGATACAAGTGGTAAAGATAGGACTAACAAAAGATATGATAATACCGGAAGATATCGAACAACAACCAAAGATACAAAAAAGCGAGATACCCAGTTTTTATGTCAATAAGAGAATAATTGGTATATCAACCATCATACAAGAGCTAGCAAATAATTATTTAAACGGAAACGCTATATGGAGCTACTATGCAAGAGATCAGTTAATGATTTATTCCAATTCAAGGGAGCTAAGGAAAGCAGATATGGATGAAGTCCAAAGATGGATTTTATCATTACTTAAGCCAGAAGAACGACCTACAACACGAGCACTAAAAGAAGGATTTATTTCAGCAGAATTATTAACCAGATATTGCAAGCTAATTGGTCACAAATACCCTGACCACATATGTTCAAAATGCAACGGAGAAGATAACATAATTCAAGATGTCGATTTAGAGTAAAAGAAGACGATGAAGATAAGATGCAGACAAGACAAGATAAGA
>NW_006239585.1:139853-148402 GCF_000226075.1 Solanum tuberosum | reverse complement strand
TGTTTTATTTTTGCAACATGCTAAGTTTTTTACCAATATTTTTTTCATTTTTATTTCTTCTTTATGTTTTTCACATAGTTCCATAAACCATCGTTGCAAGAATTTTATTCTAGCTCCTAAGGTGTCTGTTAATTCTGCTTCATTCCAACTTTTTATTACTTTTGAATTAAAAGGTTCTGGTAATTTTGTAAAATATAATTTTCTTATTTCTTTACTTTCTTCTGTGCTATATGTTCCTTTATAATAGTATTCTCTAAATGCACATGTATATTCATCTATATAACACATATTACATATTGCTAATTTTGTCATTAGATTTCGGTTTATGATTTTTTCTTTATTTTGTTCTTCTACTTCTGTTGTCATACTACTAAATTCATTTCTTATAGCTACTTCGTATTTATATAATATTTCTATAGTTGTAGTAGCTAATTCGCCATTTGATTTTTTATTGCTTCTTAGAGTTTTTAAACTTTCATCTGATAAGTTTTGTAGCCATAATTTTACTGTTCCTATAAGCGTTCTTTCTATATATCCTGGTGTTTCTGTCATTCCTATTTTGTTATCTATTAATTGTTTTGATATATATCCTATCCATAATTGGATTGTTTTATTTATATCTGCTACACAGTCTAAATCTAAAAATTCATGTTGTCCAGTTATTGGTTTAGGCGTCCATTTTTTATTTAATTTTTTATCCCATGTAGTTTTTCCTCTATCATATTGTTCATAGTTTTCATTATAATAATTTGAATTAAAATTTTTTGGGTTCTTACTCCTGATGTACTTGATTTTTCATCCATGTCTACGTCTCCTGTATTTATTTCTAGATTCTTTGTATTATCTATGTTTGCTAAAAGTTCCGTATATGTTTCGCTTGTTTCCGAATGTTGTTCTAGATCATCATCATTTATTTCATCTATTCTTATTTCGGGTAGATTATCTTGGCTATTTTCTTCTTTTTCTTCTAATTCATCTTGTAATTGCAATTTTTCTTTAAATTTATTTATCTCATTTGCTAATTTTGTTTTTTGTTCTTTTTCTTTTTGTTTAAGTTCATACATTTCTTTTAATATTGCCAACTCTTTTTCTAGTTCTATTATTTTAGTATTTTTTACTTCTTCTAATTGTTGTACTTCCTTTTTTGCTTGTTGTTTTATTTTTTCAATTTCCGTTTTTCTATCTATTTCTTCATTTTCTTTTGTTATTCTTATCATAGCAGTTAAACTATCTTCTAGTTTTACTGTTTCTTTTTCTAACATTAAACTTAGATTGTCACCTATTTTCTTATATCTTCTTCCTAGATTAGAAAATATTATCCTTATTTTTAATCTGTCATAGTTTTCATATATTTTTTCGTCTATTGAGTATTCTTCTTTATTCATATATAAGTTGTGTTGAAATTTATATTCTAAACTTTCTATTTGTATTTTTAGATAAAAAATAGTTTTTCTCTGTGCTATTATAGATTTTTTACAAATTCCTGCGAATATGTTATTATTAAGTTTATTTTGCCTATGTTCTAATTCTTGTCTTTTCGCTATAATTATTTCAGTAAGTTTTCTCTATACTCGTTATTCTCGTTATTAATTGTTTCTTTAAATATTGAATATATTTATATTCTATTTTAGATATATTATCTATTAATTGATCTAATTTGTCGTTATCAGTTTTTGTGATATTGAGTTCTTTATATTCCAGATATAATTTGTTTAATTTTCTTCTTATTTTTGTTAACTTTCTACTTGTATGTTTCTTTCTATGTTTTTTATTATCCATAACTCTGATACCATTTTTCGGTGCGGAACTGGTAGTTGAGGAATTCATAGAAGTGGTAGTGTGGCAGGTGGTAGTGTGGTAGGTGAGTATTTTATTTTAAAGATTTTGTTATAATATTCTTTTGTTAAATGTCTTAATCTTGCAGAATCTATGGAAAATATAAAACTATTAGAACAATTAATGGAGGAAAATTTATATATGTACCAAAGAACCCAAGATATGTTATATCTAGAATATATCATAAATAATATTAAAGAAATATTCAGATTAAAACAACTATCGGAAGAATATTACAATAAATATTATTACATTTTACTATGAATTTTGCAAGATTAAGACACTTAACAACAGAATATTATAATAAAATCTTTAAAATAAAATACTCACCTACCACACTACCACCTACCACACTACCACTACTATGAATTCCTCATTTAAATTTCTATAATCAATAACCATTCTACTTTTTTCTCTATAATCAATAACCATTCTACGTCCGAACCGAGACCATCAAAAGTGGCATAAGAGCCACCTGTCGTCTTTCATATCGAGCCATTGAAGCAGCGCGTCGTGCTATAATCGGACACTTCCATCGTGCTATGAGCGGACAATTCCGAAGAAATGGTAAGATATCGGTAAGATTTCTCGCATGTTCCGGTTCACTGATAAGGAAGATAGCGTTGGGGTGGGGGTCTACGATGTGATACTAAAGTATGACCGGGGGAGATACATGCTAACTATGGGTAGGAAGCAGGAACCATTATGTAAAAAATTTCGGAGGGTTACAGATCTCAAGTGGCTTTCAGCTCCTCTCCTCGTTCCGCCCTTCCTATCGGGATAGCAGCCTTCGGGCACCTAGCTATCGTGTGTTACCAATTACTTAAAGTTTGAAATTGAACTAATTAGTAAAACAGTCTCCAAAGCTCAACAAAAATAAAAGGTAAGATTTTTTTATCTTCAGATTGTTTTGTTAATACATATGTCATTGTTGTTTTATTTATTCACCAGGTGAACTTAATATGATTTTCGTACTTTGTTGAAATCAGGCAAATAGTTCAATGTAATAATAGGCTTTCGGAAAATGCTTTTGGAAATTCGTGTATTTTGTTCCTTGCTCAGCTCACTGCACGGGGAGATAGATAGAATGGTTTCATTTCGTACCTTTGATGTCCATTAATGCAGTGAAAGTACTACCACTGGTGTAGCCTATGAAACTAATTTTGGTGCACAACATGGGGTTACCTCTGTTATAAGGCAAATGTTTGAAACTCTTTGAAGAGAAAGACACGTTCAAGTATACATATACAAATATTTGTCACTTTTTATGCTAAATTTATATCATCAAAATTATTAATTTGAAAGAATAAAAATTCAAAGCTAACATTTGAATTTTGATGCGCAAATTTTACTGTCTGGCCCGTGCACGGCACGGGCAATACCATCTAGTATATAGATAGATTGGACTTTTGTCATTTTTATTATCAATAACAATAATACTAATTCCTAAATAAGTTAAAGTCGGTTATATGAGCCCTCAAAATCACGTTTCTTTGTTTTAATTTTTTTTTCATTTCATGTAATTATGAGTAACCTCCGCAAAGATAAAAAAGGAAAAGAAACCTTGAAACAAAAAAAGGCCACGCCATAAAGATTGTGAGGTTGAACAATTTGTTGTTTTCATAGATAAAATTTCAACATCAAGGAAATAGAAATATAAGTTTAAGAAATTGGAAATAAGTAAAGGGCAAAGATATGTATTTGCTTAACAGACTGAACTTACTGAAGCTTTAACTTAAAATGATTTACGGTGTTTTAAAGTTGGAACTTGATGAAAACTTACCAAACTTTGTTATGAAAAAATGTTAGCTTTAGAAATAGAACTTATTGAAATCTTACTAGAGATAGACTTTAACATTTATCAGTAATTTTGCCCTCAAACATGATATATGTGTAAAATATCACATATTCATTTTGTTGCTTAGATTGATGACAATGATATCCCACGGGATAAGCTAATCCCACAATTTTAGTACAACATTGTTGATATGACTACTTATGATACCTATAACCAAATCATGAAATTGTTATGCAATGACTTATCCGTTATGGGTCATGTTTAGTACCATAGTATCCTTGTATAAGTATCCGTGGGGTAAGATATAGAGAAAAATCAAGAAATGGGAGTTGGATTCATGCTCGATATGTAGAAGGTGTCTTTGCTATAACAAAGTCACCATATCAAAAAAGGGTTTTTCCATGGAGAAGGTCTACATCTAACATAAGTTCACCATAACGAAGGTTGCAAATCAATAACGCGACTTAAACATTGTTTTTTACTAGTTCCGATCAGAACTTAAAATATTCATCCTTTTTCAGAAGAGGTAGTAACAAATATTAGTTGGAATTAATAAATGATGGATATTTTGAAAATATAAAAATTTGGGATAATTTTTGAATTATTTAAAATTTTCAAATATTAGAACTTGGCCAAAATACAAGTTTTTTCTAGTATTTGAGAACTTAGGATACTTGGCAAATATATTTGCCAAGTGATATGACCATACACCATTTTGCAAGTTTTTCCCAAGTTTTTTTGAGGTCAAACGGGTCCATAATATTTTGGATAAGAAGTTTTCTAGCTAAATATTGTTCCCTTAAAACCATATTTCAAATAAGATAAAACTAATTTCAATAATTTTCTACTATTTCAATCTTTAAGACCGACCTATACAAATATTAATTGGAGTTTTGGTTCCTTATTTTAGTTATTTAGAAACTTCAAATATTTTAAAAAAGAATTATGTATTTTTTTTTTGTGTGTATCAGTTTTACGTATTTTAGTAAATTTTCTGTTATACTACAAAGCGGTAAGTCTACTCATTAAAAATATGATATTCATGTTATTTTTGTGAAAGTCAATAATTTGTGAATAATTCGATATGGCATTTGAATTTTGAAAACTTTTGTAGTGTATTTTGTTTTTCTTTTCTAAGTTCATTCAATATCATAAATCTTTATTATTTTCAAAAACTCCAATATTTTTTTACATGTTTTTGTTTTAGAACTTAAATATATTATTTAATATTATTATATTTAATATTTTTTAAATTATACTCACTGGTAGGAGCACAAGTGCAACACACATATCCAGAGTGCTCTCAAGCATGCATGCATTTCCAAAATTCAATTTGGATATTCAGATCAAATACGACATAAAATATTATATTTTTATTCAATAAATTATCTATAATTATAAATACTAGTATATATTTAACTCTGCTACAATATTTGTTTTGGCAGGTTTAGAAGATATTTATTTAATTTGGATTCAACTATTGTATCAATGTAAAGACATTTTTTTATTTAAAAAAATATTCCATTTATCTCGACGTCAATTATTATTACACATAATTATTTTTATTGGTAGACATAAAATTCACGTTCAATGCGTGTACGCTATGCTAGTCAAGCAAATGTGAACGTATTTACCAGCATGAAGGATTTCCTACCAGAAAACTATAACATATCACTAACTTTTAAAGAGAAACACTCAAATCTATTAAATATCTAATTAAGTGTCAAATCAAATTAAATCTTATGTAATGTGATTAGTCAACTCTAATCTTCTTCAATTTCATGTTAAGAGAGAAAAAGATTCGACGCAACAATAGGGATTGATATGACCATAACACAAGCTCAAGCTCACTATAACTTCTTTTAAAACATTAGTAAAGTTACCTGAAGGAGAGGAATAAATCCGCAAATATCAACTACATCCCCGATTGATGCCCGACAAAGTGCACCGAACAAGTAGGCCAACATTGCACTTCCCCAACTGTACTTACCTACGTCGTGGATGGGATCTAGGAACGCCAAGTATTGTAAGCTAATAAGGTTCCCCGACGTGTTTAGAAATTAGATGCCCCCAATATAACAAGCATGTAAAGTCCAGCAATCTTCTCAACCCGCTCCACTGGTGTAGCATCAACTATTGGATCTACCTGTAACTGATCTCGCAAGTAGCCGGTAATGCTATGTATCCTTACCTGACTCACACCATCCATATCAATAAGTGTTATGGTGCATCTTGTGAGTGTCTCTAATAAAGTACGCCATGGATGAATCCTTCGTGCAGCATCCTGCATGTACACAACATCACCATCGATGCGCAGACAAAACAAGACTTGCACATCCTGGAATGTAATCGTGACCTCACCAAAAGGAAAGTGGAAGCAATGAGTCTCCGGCCTCCAACGCTCAACCATAGCTGTAACAAGGGAACGTTCATAGTGCATCTTACCCACAAAAAGTATATCATACAGTCCGGACCTACGTAAGATCTCCTCAACATGTCCATGAGGTCGGTGCAAACGAAATAAATTCCAGGCATTATTAATGCGCACCGTCTTCATAAGGCTACGAAATGGTATCTCACCTTTCCATAACAATTCTGATTTATGCTCAAGCAAACCCTGAGTCTGGCATATCATAAGCATACTAGAAATTACTAAGTAAGACATGAATTATGCGAAAGCTAAAAACAACAGATATCTAAAAAGGGGAAAACCCCAACTAGTCTGAATATATAAAATGTAATAGGGGTTTAGTGATGATTGAAACAACACTTAACAACTCGAGCTGAATCTACTACTATATCTGAAAAGCCTCTACTGAGTTGAGTTGCTGGGACATGCCCCACACTAACTCTAACAAATTGAAAACTGAAAGTAAATACAAAATTGAAAGCATGTGTATTATCCTCAAAATATGATGACTCACCATTGAAGCTGCTGAATGCGGACTGAGAAACGATCTATGAGTGATCTGGATGTTGAGTACCTGAACCTACATCATGAAACGATGTAGCGCAAAGTATGTGTCAGTACTTAGAATGTACTGAGCATGCATGATATAGATACTAAGATGAATAAAGTATATCGGCTGAACAATACATAACTGAGCAATGATATAATCTGAACAAAGATATAAATATATAGTGAAGTATAACTCAAAAGAACTAACTGCATGCATTGACCAAGTACTAATCATGAAGGTACATGCTGAACTGAATACTTAAATATATATACTGAAAGCTGGTCAATGAACTAAGAGTTTGAAAAAGGTGGTGAAAATCCACGCCAAGAAGGCGAGAAGAGGAGAACTTTGCGTATCGCCGACCAGTTCGGCGAATCCCGACTTAGTTCTCTTTACATGCTTGTACATTCCATGTACTGATGCCATTTGACCTGCATCATTTCATGATGCAAATACATGTATTCAAGATTATCAACATGCATTTCGTTGAGGTCATGTTGATAGTCGACTAAGAGCATCCGCCACCATATTTGCCTTACCAGGGTGATAGAGAACACTCATGTCGTAATCTTTCATGATTTTTAGCCACCTATGTAGGTGAAGATTTAGGTGCTTTTGCTTGAACACAAATTGCAAACTCTTCTACAGGTTATAAGTGGCAACCATAGGTAGGGAGAAAACAAAAATTTCAAAACAAGTCTCAATACAATGAACTCCTGACGCAACTCCTGATATGAAGGGAACCAAATGGGGATATGCCTAGCCCACTCTAGAAATCCCATTGCATAGTTAGAAATGGATGATGAACACTACTGGGGACTAGTTAAACAAACTCTTCTATGAGGACCCACTGCACCAAGAAACGCACCTACCTGAAGTGAGCCCTCAGAGGAGCTCGGACCTCCTAACACTGAATAAAGACCTCAAAAACCTTATAGCACCTTGAGTTCGAAGTACCATAAAAAAAGACCTCTTTATCAGCAAGGATACTTTTGGTGAGATTCCATTCATTGTTTCTTCTTTGTCAACATGTTTGGTCTTAGTCTAGGCTTAGTCTAGTGATTGCCATAGACTTGCGTCCTTTTGGAGCCATTAGGCCTTGTAATCTCCCTGACGTCTATCATAGCAAAAAAGATTAAACTTTAACAAACTTGGGAGAAAAAGGGTTAGTCTGCTCTGGAGCTTTTTTAGTTGATGTTATTTTGGTTGGAAGAATGTGTATTATGAAGAAAAAATAAAATGTTGGCCTCTCAAAGAGCATATGTTAGGAGGAATGTGAATGAAAATGTGGAATGAGAAGCTCCTCAAGTTTCGGCCGACCCTTTGGCGAACAAATATCTCATGCGAAGTTTTGAGCTACTTTTCAAGTGTTGGCTCAAGCCATGATGGCTAAAGTCAATAGGGAGGTTGTGGTCCCCGTGAACCCAAATGTGGGTACGGCAGCAACTAGAAGAATTGATAAACTTTTGACATGGCTTCAAGGATTTTGTGCCGGATGACCTATAGAGGAATATGACTAGATTGGAAGCCTCTTTTAATCCCAAAGACATAGATAGCTACACAATAAATTAATTGCTCATATTCAATATGAAGTATGGATAAAGCCCTCTTTTTCCCTTTTGGGATCAACTTGGCATACAAATCATAGAACTCTCGAACCCATGTAAAAACATATGGGCTCAGAGGTTTTGTGAACTGTTGGAACTTATGGTACCGTAGTGTCTCCTACACAGTAGGATACAACTTTTCAAACTCGGTATAGTCATTATGAGTGTTTGGTGATGTCTGAGACGCTCAAATTACACCTCCCAAAAGAAGTATAAGCGATCGTTATCAAGTAAAGAACCTAACTTGTAGGTTGGGGTCGATCCCACGAGGAAAATGGTTTAGATTTTACTTTAACCAGCAATTATATTCAATTAGCCAAAGTACTTCCAGAAACAAGAAATAAAAGG
>NW_006239585.1:136206-136918 GCF_000226075.1 Solanum tuberosum | reverse complement strand
GTTTCCCGGAGCCCGCTGGAACAATAGTGGGGGCACCCTCAGTAGTGCCCACATCTGCAATCATAGCACTCTCAGTAGTGCTCTCTATCAATCTCAACGCACCATCAGTGGTGCTTACAACATCTCTCAAAACAGTCGGAACCTCTGCAACTGGGGCAGAGCTCGATGCCTCTACAACTCTCTCACGCACCCTCCGCTGGCGCAACTCTTCGTCTACAATCGAAGCTCTCCTAGACTCCTTCTCCTGCCGATGCTGTCTTTTGTGAGCTTTCTCTTCCTATGTGCGATGAGAACGGTGCCGCTTGCCTTTGGCATGTGTCGGTGCAGGCCCCTCCTCGGTGGTCCCACTGAATAGAGCATCTAACACTGTATCATCAGCCAATGCAGTAGGAGCAGCCTGAGTCTCAACTGAAAATGCATCAAGAATAGCATCAACGTCAGTCCGGAGGCTGGCTAAATCAGCCTGTAAAGCAGATAGATCTGTAGCCGGGGCTGATCGCTCGAGAACTCTCAACTCAAAGGCATCAAGCCTCTTATTAACATCTTGGACCTTCCGATCCATTATCCCCTCCAACCTGCGCTCCATCCTCGCCTCGGACTTAGCTATCGACTTCTGCATCCATGGCTGGATGTGATACAGCAGTGTGGCCATCTGCGCCTCTAACCTGTACTCTGGCCATCGGGACAACCGCCGCTCCTAACTGTGGTGTGG
>NW_006239585.1:134586-136054 GCF_000226075.1 Solanum tuberosum | reverse complement strand
TGCAAGATCGGGGCCCAAGGGAGGTACCTCAATCTGGGCTCTCTGCGAGGTGCTGCCACATTTGCCTCATCCCGAATAAGGCCGATGTCCAATGCCCCTGTAGGATGGACTAACTTGTCGCAATGCCAGATCGGCACTCCAGAGTCCCTGCACAAATGAAAAATCAGACAGGGGAAGGGGTAAGTGGTGGAGGTCCTGAACGCCCTCTCGTGAATTTCTGCCAGCAACATGCGGGAAAAATCGATCTCCACTCCTGCTACCAATGCTGCAACCATGACTGCTCTATCCAAGTGACTTGATTATCAGCTTTTGTCGGCGACACTCTGTTCCGTACCAGCAGCCAGAAGAACTTGGCCACAAAATTTAATGTGGCCCTTCGGATGCCCAACCATGGAGCGGCGACCCATTCCACACGCTCGCCATCTGCAGCAATGTATCTGGCCAACCATAATAGAACATCCTCTCGCTGCTTAGTATTCCTCTGGAAAGCGCCACTCCGTACGATGTCCCATCGGTAGTCAAACTCTGAAGTGTTAAGAGACCAAGAGTGACCCGTGGTAGGACCATAGAGAAAACGGCTAATGATGGCAGGTGATATGTCCACCGGACAACCCCGGACCATAGTGGAAGTGAGAGGGTCTTGGGCTAAGGGCTTTGACCTTTTGGTAATCGAACCGCGGAGAGTGGCGGCATATGAGGGGTAGAACTGTCGCACCATCTTCTCACTATACGTTCCTGGGTCTCGCACCATCCAGTCACACTTGTGAACGTTAAACAGCCGGTGGATGTCCGGGACAGTGTGCAGCTCCCTGTGAGGACTCTGCGCTCCTTTGTAATAGTTCGGGCCATTTTCTGTTTGTCATTGATCATCTTGGCATCCCTATATATTTGCCATTGGCCCTCTACGCACTATCTATTAGGCTCGCCAGCTACTGGAGTGGGGTCATCATTCCGTGGTACCGGTATGGACTCTGAGCTAGTTGCCTCATCAGCCGAGGCTGTTTGGTCATTCTCACCAGATTATGTGGATGATTTAGCACTGGACCTGCAACATGGTCAGGCTCAGATCTTGAAGGATGGGCAGACTCGGAGCTTGAAGCATGGTCGGACTCAGGTTTGGACATAGACCCCTCTGAACTGGAAGCAGCCCCAGTTGGTGACCCGATCAGTGTGTGCTCCTCATCAGACTGTGAGACAGTGACTACATCGGGAAGCACCTTCCGGGAGGTGCCTCTGGGTGCAGCGCGAGAAGTCCTAGGGTTGAGAGGCACATATGTTGGATCAGTGTCGGCATCTGTGTCCTCATCAATTAACCGGAAACTAGGGGAAACAGATTTTGACTTGCCCCTCTTTGAGTAGGTGACCATCTTCTTGGTTGCCATTGTACCTGCGGGAGCGATATTAGTTCCCACGACTAACCAAACCTATACGAAGACAAAGTAGAAAGACTATAAACGATCAGCAATAA
>NW_006239585.1:121096-134486 GCF_000226075.1 Solanum tuberosum | reverse complement strand
CCGACTTACGGACCGTCAATGGATCTACGGTCTGTAAGTCCCTTTCGTCAGTTTGGACTTAGAAAATATTTCAGCTTCCAAAAATCAGCTTCTCTGAAGCAAACGACGGACCAGCAGTACGGACCGTAGATCTATCTACGGTCCGTCAATCCCCTCCGTAGCTCCACACTTAGAATCTTCAAAATTAGGTACTGGAACCCTCGCAGTATCACTCTACGGATCAACAGTACGGTCCGTAGATCAATCTACGGACCGTCAATGGACGCCGTGGTTCCACACTTGGTCAGATTTCCCTAACTTTTGTCCCCTCCATGCCTTGCCTGCTGATCTACAGTCATCACCTACGGACCGTGAATGGACCTACGGTCCGTAGATCACCTCCGTGAATGCCCTGTTCTGCATTTTTTTCCGCTGTCTCTATACTTCCACGCCTGAACATCTTTCCTGCAAAACATGATAAAAACACATAAAAACCAATATAAGAAGGCCCTAGACACACACAACTTGTAAGTGAAATGTATTAGAAATACCGTAAACTCATGGTATATCAATGTCCTTTAGCTTGACTAATGCTCCGACCACTTTTATGGATTTGATGAATAAAGTGTTTAGGCAATTTGAAAATAGTTGTGCCAAAATATGGACCATTTGTTCTATATTAATTAAACTTTAGGAGGGTGGGTATTATTCACCCTTTTGTGATGCAAATAGCTATGTCCAAAACTTTAGCCTATGGAGATTAAACCTCAATCATGTCATGAGACGACGATGTGTAGATGCGAGGGAGAGCTTTTGTAGTGGACATTGACGTTGCAAATGTGTGAAACTATTGCTCAGCTAGGGAGGAAAATTGTTAGTTTGGACTGGATTTCAAAGGTCATAGAATTAATAAATGAGTCTGTAGACTATAAAATTCAGCGTCGATAAAACAATAATCAATAACGGAAAATTATGCAATAATCATTTTATTGATTTAAAGTACGAGTGTTACAGTCTCTATGATTCCTCTGAATTCGCCTTTTCGAATATAAATTCAAGGGCTCTTGAACTTGTTCTTAAATCTTTGATGAACTTGGACTTTAACTTTATCTTGATCTTGACTTCTAGTTGAATTCAAGGGATTCGAGCTTGATCTTGAATCCGGCGGTCTTGATCTTGATCGTTCTTGAACTTGAACTTTATCTTGATCTTGACTTCTAGTTGAATTCAAGGGCTTTGAGGTTGATCTTGAATCCGGTTGTCTTGATCTTGATTGTTCTTGAACTTGAACTTTATCTTGATCTTGGCTTCTTCAAATCTTGAACTTGAACACTTGAATTCTTCAATTCTTGAATTCTTGAACTTGTAGCTTGTAGAGAAGTTGCGGCATTTGATCCAAGAGCTTTCTCTAGCTTATTGTTCGGATTCTTCGTTCTCTTTTCTGAATTATGAGGGCCCTATTTATAGTTTTAAAATAGAGGAGTTGTGATTGAAACAAGATTTTCTTCTGCCAATCAGATTTAAGTGACATGACATATTGACTTTATGGAGCGGGAATTTAATTAAATCCATATTTTATTTAAATAATTAAGTCAATTTTATTAATCCATAATATTTATTTGGGCTAATATATTCATGAATTTAATATAATTTGAATCATTTTATAAATTTATATTTAATAAATTTTAAATGATTAAAAATTCCCCCTTCTTCAAGTTTTGTCAAGATATTTTATCTTTCAAAGACTAGGCTTGAAGAATTTGAAGACTTCAACTTGCAGACTTGAGAATTTAAAGACTTCAACTTGCATACTTGGAGATTTTGAAGACTTCATCTTGAAACAACTTTTATTCATAGGGGTTTGCCTCTATTGAGTCACCACCATTTGGTGCAAGTCTAAAGTTTTATGAAAGATTACTCATCGCTTTAACTTTCATGTGACAGATCAAGTGGGAACATTTGATTTTTTGACACTCATGCAACTGAACTTAGAATATGGTTCGAAGCGCCTACGTACCTCAATGAAGAGGATCAAGTCACAATGTAATTCTGCGAGAGTGAGTGATTTTTTTTTATTTTTTTGTTGTGCCATACATAGTTTATACTCTGGTGGTCCAGGAGTAACATGTGGTTTAGGATCGTACCTTAAGGAGCATTTTAAGTTGAAGATTTAGCTCAAATTTAAAGAGCTTTATGATATACAATTTAGGCTCGTGTTCAAAAGTATTTTAACTTGAAGATTTAGCTCAAATTTAAAGAGCTTTATGATATACAGTTTAGGCTTGTGTCTCAAGGAGCATTTTAACTTGAATATCTAGCTCAAATTTAAAGAGCTTTATGATATACAGTTTAAGCTCGTGTTTCAAAGATCATTTTAACTTGAAGATTTAGCTCAAATTTAAAGAGCTTTACAATATACAGTTTAGGCTCGTGTCTCAAGGAGCATTTCAACTTGAAGATTTAGCTCAATTTTGAAGAGCTTTGTGATATACAGTTTAGCCTCATGCGTCTAGGAGCATTTCCACTGGGAAGATTTATCTTGAATTTAAAAAATTTCATTATATGAAGGGTTATGTCAAATTTGAAGAGCTCTCCAGTTTAAAGATTTAGCTCAAATTTGAAGAGCTTCCAGACTTAGAGATTTAGCTCAAATTTGAAGAGCTTTGTGATATGTAGTTTAAACCCATGCTTCTAGGAGCACTATAACTTGCAGTTTAGGCTAGTGCAATGAGGAGCATTGCAACTTGCATTTTAAGCTGGTGTGTTAAAGAGTGTTGTAACTTGTAGTTTTAGCCTCCTGCATTAAGGAGCGTTGTAACTTGTAGTTTAGGCTCATGCGATTGCATTGTAACTTTAGTTTAGGCTCATGTGACGAGGAGCGTCATAACATGCAGATTAAGCTCATGCGTTAAGGAGTGTCTACATATATATTGACTCTTCAAATTCATCTTCAGATGCAGACTTGCCCCCACTTTGGAGTTCTTTTATATCTTCATCTTCATGAGGTCCATAGACAAGATATCGTTGATCTTCTCTTAAAGTCATGCTTAATTCTATGTCATGTGCATGAGTTGCCAACTCTTTGAATGTATTGGGCTTTAATCCTTGCAAAATGTAGTGAAAACCCCAATTCATGTCTTGGATGCACATTTCAATGTTAGAAGTTTCACTGACGCGATCTTTATAGTTGAGGCTCAGACTTTTCCAGTGATTGACAAAGTCAACAACTAGCTCATTTCACCTTGATGATATTTTGTAAGTTCAATCATACTAATGACACGTCTCGTGCCATAGAAACTATTGAGGAACTCTTGCTTTAACCACTCCTAATAGCCTATAGACTTGAGTTCGAGATCTGTGTACCAGTCAAAGGCATTTTCTCTAAGAGATCGAACGAACTCTTTAACAATTGCAAGTTTTGATAAAGTGCGCTATATGTTGTTTGATATTTCCTTTGCCATCAAATTGTTAAAGCTTCGGAGGTTGGTAGCCCTCAGGCATTTTCAAGTTATCAATTCTTTGTGTATATGACTTTGCATAAGTGGGAGAAAATTTCGATGGAAACTCAAATGTGTCTTCGATAGCCTCTATGATAAAGTCCTTCAATTTATCAATGGGAATCAAACCTCCAGCAGAGAGATGAATCTCTTTGATCTTTGTTTGCTTTATGCAAGACTCTCATTCGTCTTGAATTATAGGAAGCTTCAAAGATTCTTGACTCGATCTTCTTTCAATCATGTTATCCATCTAATTTATTAGCTTGGAAAGTTTAGCATCTTGTTCGTGAGCACACTTTGTCAAGCCTTAAATTGCTTTAGTCAAGCTTGCTAGTCGTTTTTCTATAGTGCAAGTCATTTTGATATTCTTTGATGCGTGAAAAGTTGAGATGAGAGGTAGAGATTGTCCCACTGGGCATGCCAGAATTTGTAGACGATAAAATTCCACGTCGATAAAACAATAATCAAGAATAGAAAATTATGCAACAATTGTTTTATTGATTTAAAGTGCGAGTGTTACAATCTCTATGATTCCTTTGAATTTGCCTTTTCGAATATAAATTCAAGGACTGTTGAGCTTGTTCTTGAATATTTGTTGAACTTGGACTTTAACTTTATCTTGATCTTGAGTTGAACTTCATCTTGATTTTGACTAAAAGTGGAATTCAAGGGCTTCGAGCTTGATTTGAATTCGGCGGTCTTGATCTTGATCGTTCTTGAACTTGAACTTTATCTTGCTCTTGAATTCTAGTTGAATCCAAGGGCTTCGAGCTTGATCTTGAATCCGGTGGTCTTGATCTTGATCATTTTTGAACTTGAACTTTATCTTGATCTTGAGTTCTTCAAATCTTGAACTTGAACACTTGAATTTTTCAATTCTTAAATTCTCGAATTCTTGAACTTTTAGCTCGTAGAGAAGGTGCGGTTTTTTTGATCCATGAGCTTTCTCTAACTTCTTGTTCGGATTCTTCGTTCTCTTTTCTGAATTATGAGGGCCCTATTTATAGTTTTAAAATAGAGGAGTTATGGTTGAAACAAGATTTCCTTCGGCCAGTCAGATTTAAGTGACATGGCATATGGAATTTATGGAGCGGGATTTTAATTAAATCCACATTTATTGAATTTAAATAATTAAGTCAATTATATTAATCCATAATATTTATTTGGACTAATATATTCATGAATTTAATATAATCCGAATCATTTTATAAATTTATATTTAATAAATTTTAAATTGTTACGGAGTCATTGTCCAACCCAAACAAAAATTTGTTGTATTGAGATGGGACAATATTATTATAGATGATTTGATTTAATTATAAGTTTTTCAATTGATTTCATATGAGCTCATGCCTTATTGCTTTTAAGATGATTATGAACTTATGGATTTTGATTATAGATTCATGCCTGATTTATGAAATTGATGATTTATGACTAAATGATGTTTTTAAGATGAAATGGCAATGGTTTGTGAAAAGTTTTCTCACATTTGAAAGGAAATCATGATTTAGATGCTTATATAGTGTCACTGAGGAACCGAAGAACTTTGTGGAAGAGTTGCAGAAAGTGTTTGAGGTGATGCATGTTGCAGTTGGAAAGGAAAAGTGTAGAAAACTTCACTGAGGCAGGTTCTATGAGTTCTATCTATGGACCGTAGGAAGGAAGTAATAGACCAATAGTTGAGTTTTTGAAAATTTCAAGTTCCAAAGTTTAACCAACAAATAGCCAGGATGACCTGTAGATGGCCTTCGTAGAAAGGATTCAGAGATTTGATTTTGGGTCTCAGGTCTATAGAAGGATTTAACAAGTCGTAGGAGTATCTCGTAGAACTGATCTTGACTTAGTAAAATTCTAGGCTTGAACTTGGTTTCTATGGAAAGGGTCTACGGACCATAGATCGGATGACGAATGGTAGAAAGGTCTAGTAGGAATTTATTATATTTTTGGATTTCTGAAGTTGGTTCTATGGTTGAACAGTACGGGCCACATAAACTATTCAGCAGTTATTTTGAAGGGTATTTGCTTCCTATCCTATGCATTTAAAATATTTTACTATGTCGGTTTGACCCCAATTTTAAGACCTATAACTACCCTTTTATTCCTTAAACGACTCAAACCCTCTCATTCTCTCAGATCGCCAATTCTCATTCACATTCATCCCCTCCAAATCCTCTCAAGCTTCGAGGGACAAATATAAGGTTCTAGTTTCAAGTATCCTTTTTCCTCCACTAATTTTGGTCTTAGATCATCAAGGTATGTGGGAATTCATAAATGGGGTCCATTCACCCATTTAGTCCCCAAAAATCTCAGTTCTTCACATTCAATTTCATCAAAATTGTTTAGATTTTCATCAAATTCTGCATTGTCTTCATAGTTATGATTCAATTGTTTGATTTTGATCTTATTATGATTAATTTGATTCAGTTACATATTTTTCAATTGATCTCATATGACTTATGCATTGGTAATGATTTCGACTATTAATTTATTGTCACGACCCGAGAGCACCCCCTAGTTGTAACACTGTGTACTCGACCCCGAAGGGGTCTAATACAAGCCTCATAGCATTCTTGAACATAAGAACATAGGAATATAGAGAAGAATTAAAAACTTTCCTTTACAATCGAAGACATTTTATTAAAAAGCAAGCGGAAGACATTTTAGACTTTGTACACTATGTCTCAAACCATCTAATACTTAGAATACAACATAGGGACTTAGCCCATACAAAATCTTTAACATAAACTAAAGACATAAAAGGAGACACAATGGGTTTTGTCCTCGAAACTATGAGGACTCACCAAGTCTTCATCTTCAAGCACCTTAGAAACCTATCCATCAAGCATAGAACACCAAAATCTCCAAACCCTACACTTAGTAAGAAAAGGGGAAGAATGGGGTTATCACATTTGATGTACTAAGTATGATGACCATGCAAAAACATGCTTAAAAAGGACATTTGATTTGAGAGCCATGCTTTTATGCCATTTTTGTAAAACTTCATGAACATTGATACAAAAGGCATAATATAAGTCACAACCAACATACAAAGTCACATAATTCACATTTAGTCAAAATCACATATATAACCCTTTACCTTCACCTTGAACCTTCACTTCAAGTAACCCTCACGCTATACCTTGTACAATGTATGGATAACATCCCATACCACCACCCACACTGAGGTACCACCTTAAGGTCACCAAAAGTGAACTTACCATTCATCCTTCTCACCTTTACACAATAGAGAATATAAGACACATAAACATCACATGAATCACATCTTCACATTAAGACCATCATCTAAGACAACTCTAAGTCAAACTTGTGCAATGTACAAGTAGCATCCCATACTACTACTCACACTAAGTACTCCTTTGAAGTCACCATAGACAAGGCGCATTCGTATACAATAAGTCATGACAAGGAAGTAACTCATAATACAATCCAAGTATAGCATGCATCTTTACATTTAAGCATATAAGAGTCAACATCACTCAAAAACATAATTTAGAGGTCTTTCATACAATAGTCATTAAGACTTAGAGAACTCACTATATCCCTCTTGAAGCCTACTCATGCCATGTATAGATAGCATCCTATACTACTACCCACACTTCATAGAGATCCTCAAGAAACTATAATGCACATCTCATATTATGGGAATAAGCGTTTAACCGACATAGACCATGAGAACTAGATCATGGAATCCGATGTATTGTCCCACATCGTGAGGGTTGGTCTACTTTCCTAAGGTAAACCTGGTATATAGATTAAGTGGATCCACTAGCTATCCTATGTGGGCACATAGTTAAGGGACACAGAGATTGTTACTAAATACCCAACCTCAACTCACGTGAGGGCATCCATCTCAAGAGATTTCTACTAGAAACCCCGCCTCAACTAACGTGATAGTTTCCATCTCATTCAATATACTTTTGGTGCTTAGCCTACATTCCCATAGAGTATTTTACCATTCATCACATTAAGGGATAAGAGATTGTTACTAGACACCGCACCTCAACTCACGTGAGGGCATTCATCTCAACCCAACATTCATTCATTGGATAGCTCATAGATTCAAAGATGAGAATAGCCTTTCATCTAAGAACTCCATTATCGTTCATTAGTGCAAGATCGAGAATATCCTTTCAATCAACACATAATTAGCATTCAATATAGTACAATTGAGAATAGCCTTTCAATAGACTCAACAATCATTAACATCATCATTAACTCATTCATTCATGAAAAGGCTACCAACATTAGATCTACCAATTCAAGACATTAAGACATCAAGTCAAGATATACTCATCATATAAGAAAAGGATGCCTAAGCCAACCAATTCAAGAGATCTCATTCAACATTACATTATAGAACCCTTCAAATTCCATCATCAGCATTCATGAGTGTTAATAGAGAGATAACATTTAATCCTAACACAATTAGCTTCTAGACAAGATCATAATTCATTCATTGAGATCACACACGTGCTTCACATCACATTCATATATACAACATCATGATAATACTTCAATTCATCACACTCTGCCTTCAAGGCCATGATCACAATGTACATAGAAAGTAAACACCTCCACCTTTCAAGTGGATCAACAATTCAAGACAATTCTACTTTAACATGAAATTAGGTCAAACTTGCCCTTTCAAGGCTATGATAACAAATCCTCAATTAATCAACAATTCACCATAATTTGGCATAGATAATGATTCAAATCAATAATCTAAATCAATCTACACATAAATCCCTCATCATTCATTGATAAGCAACAAACCCATTTCATAAGGCCAAATTTAGGAATTGAGAGAAATCATGGGTTCATGGAGTAAAAATCATATTAAATAATCAATTAGACATCAATATAATCATAGTTTATCATTTGAAAACGTTTGATGCAAGAACCCATGCGATTGAGTGAAATTTAGGTTTTTGAGAAACTTGAAGACTTTGGAAACTTCTTTGAAATTGACTCTAGTGTTAAAGCTAGACCTAGATAAAGGATCACCATACCTTATAATTGAAGAATACCACATAATTGAATAAGAAACACCTTGAAATCCCAACCCTAGCTTGATCTTGACCTTGATCTCTAATGGAGTTTCTGGAGAGAACTTTTTAGGGGGGAAGGGTTTTGATTTGGGGAAAACTGAATAATGAAATCTAAAATACCATTTTAATGTTTTAATACTCTTAAAATACCTTAAAACACTTAAAATAATCGTCCATATATTAATTAGGACTTGGGGTGAATTTACCAACTCACCCGTAGCTTGGCCGAGACTGCACTAGAAAAACAGTTCCCATTCACTCCCTGGACTCACGAACCGTGAGTCCATTTACAGACCGTGCTGCTGGTCCGTGGTCTGGGGATGCAAGTTGTTTTTAGACTTACGGAGGCCATCCATGGGGTGTGGATGAACCTACATGGCGTGAACCCCATCTTGATGGTTTCCTTGGGGTCTTGTGGTTTAGACTTAGGGTCCTCCTCAAGGACTCTTAGGGTGGTCCTTGGGGGGTCGTACCTTGACGTCTAACCCTAAACACCTCAACCATGGCTCGGGACAACATTAAACCACATCAAAACTCATGACGAACACAAACGTACACACGTTAGGCTCTAGTTTCACTAGTTCATTTTTAGGGTCGTTACATTATCCCCCACTTAGGAACATTCGTCCTCGAATGACACTTTAAACACATAAAGGAGTAACGACTCAAGACTAGCAGTCCATAATCATGCATGCAACATCAATATAAATGCATACAACTAGTAGGAAACATCAACTCCACATCAAAAAGCTCAATGCAACCAAAAAGGTAGGGACTACATCTACAAACTCATTTTGCATCAAAACTTTAACATTCTTCATTTTATTGGAGGAACTTCCTTCTCCAAATCACATCCTGCTCATCACAACATCATTAATCACATTAAGCAATTACTCTAAAAAACACAATATGCAACTCTTTCAAGAACACCTTTAAGCAACTCTTCAATAAAGCACATTTATGCAATTTTTCTCATAAAAGCTCATTATGCAACTTCTTCATAGAAACACATTTAGGCATGTGTTCAACATTTAACCTCATGAAGCATATAGACAACTCAAACTAAATGCACATCAACATGAGGAACAATAAATAATGAAAACTCATTTTCTAAACTAAACAGGAATTCAACTAGAACATGCATAACATAAGGAGAACATGGAAACACAATGTCACACATGACTCCAAAAACATGAAACAGGCCAAAAAGGAAATTTTTGTCTTAGGCGTGAATATGCACATAAAGAAAGAGGTAAGGATATCAGAACTCTCAACCACCTCTCTACTCAACATACTATCCCCCACTTAAGAGTAAACCCAACTAAGGTCAATATGAACACCACAAGGGAACCTTAATCAAGACATCCACAACTTACAGGAAACCATCAACATACCAGAGCTTTTGAACTAGGAAGGTCCTCATTAAGCACTCTTGCTCACCATCAAACTTACCACATCACTCAAGGTCTCATATGAGTTTACCACAACGGGTCTTAAACTCCTCAACTCACTACACCTCTTAAGGAGAGAACATCACTCAAGGCTAACTCATGAACATCAAGGACACTCAAAGACCTTACCATCTAGGCACATTATCCGTCGCTTAGGAGGAAGCCTAGACAAACTCTTGTAAACTTCACTTCTTCCAATTCTAAGGTCGGAGCAAAACATCACTAAACCTTCATACTCATCACACCTAGGAATTTCTAAAACACCACATTTCATTAACTCTTTCAACATACCTCAAAACTCATCATAACCTTCTACCAACAACCCACATAACCATAAAGTAACCCATTCACACTAAAGTCAATATCACAATATATCATCTTAATCTATCAAGTCACATAACCATAGTTGGCATCACAACCAACCTTTTCTCTCCCTCAACCCTTCTGGCATACTCCTTTCAAGGGGGTCACACTCTAAGGACCATCACATAAGGAATAAGGGAAGACTGTAATGCCCCGGAAATTAGTAAACTAAACTAGAGCCAAGAGTTAGGGTTCTAGAGTGTGTTATTGAAGATTAGAGTCGTAGATGAGACTTTTCATGTTTAGAATGAGGGGTTAGTGGTTGAACGTTAGGGTACGTGTTAGACTTCGTAGCTTAGAAGACCTTTTAGAGTATTGGTTAAGTTTTGGAAGGGCATGTGCCAAGGAAAAAGGGCAAGCCTAAGCAAAAGGGCCAAGGCTGCCCAACCTTGGCAACACACTGCCCAGGGACCACAACCACTTTCACGGCTAGTGGTGATAACCACGGACCGTGAAAGGGTCTGTCAAGTTCCCTTAGACTCATCTAGGCATGGTCCAAGAATCCTAGCTACTGCCTAAGGAACTATGGACCACTTCACGAACCGTGGTCAAGACCACGGCTCGTGGGAAGGCTCGTGGTCTTTCCTTGGTGCATTGTGAGCTTGGGGAGGTAAGGTGGTACACTGGTCAAGGGACCAAGAGAACCTTCATGGGCCATGGTTCCCTTGACGGTCCATAGAGAGGGGCGTGGTGCCTGGCACCAAGGCTGCCTAGTGAGGGCCAAAGTCGTAAATTTCCTAACGTGTAAATAAATTATGGGGTTATTTTATATGGGTCTTATACACCTATTAATATATTTTATAAGTCTTTTTAACACCCTTTTAAGTCATTTAGAATCAAAACCCCAAATCCCTTCTCTCTCAAATAATCCTCTCTCTAGAAAACCTAAGAAGAAGAAGAAGAATAAGGAGAAGAAGAGAAGGAGGCTAGGTCAAATATTCCATTAAAGCAAGCTTTGTAGGGCTTTGAATTAAGGTATGTTTAGATTTTCATCTATGGGTTATTCCACCTACAGAGTCCCCTAAGATTTCCACTAATTTGTGAAGAAGAACCCCAATCTAAGCTAAGGTTATTTCCAATGTGTGGATGTAGTTGGGTATGATTTCCTAAGTGTTGGATAATACTTGTTTATGGCTAATTTGGCATTTAATTGTGATATTATGATGAAATTATGTGGTTTCAATGTTTAACCCTAGTTTTCTTGATGAGTTGCATGATTTGTGGGTTGATGCCATTAAAGGGCAAATTGAAGGTTCATGAGTGACCTTCTTGTAACAATGTCATGAGTAGTAATTGTTGAAGGTTAGGAACACATAATCATGAATTGAACTTAGACTAATTGAATATGATTGATCTTGTTTTGTAAAGTTGAATTGAACCTTTAAGATGAATTATGGCTAGAATCACCTAGTAATGACGAATGTGATGAGAATTGCCTAAGAAGAAGCCTATTACTTGAATGTGTTGTGATCTAGATATGATTAAGGATAGAATGAAGTAAATCTTTGAGATGAAGGCTTGTAGTCATAAATGTTTAATCACTAGGGCTTGAGAGTAGAGTCAATGTGATGAATAGAATCTAATGGGTGGGTTTATGGTGAAAGGCCTATACTCACCTAATCTACTTTATGAATGCTTGAAAGTATGAAGTGATGGAATCACTTGAGCATGGATGGATTTTCAAGGACATCCTTAGATGAGAGATGAATGTTAAGCAAGGCTTAACAAGTAAACCTTGGGATGTATGTTTGGCTCCAAGTGGATGTTGATAATGAGATGGAGTGTCACACAAGAAAGGGTCCGGGCTCCAAGTAGAAAGGAGAACCACACCTAGTTGATGTGAGGACTATCCAAGAACAAGGAGGAACTCTTACGTAGTAGATTGTGGGTTTTACCATAGTTAGGTCTCATGAGATGGGATCCTTCACGTAGTTGAGTCAAGGTTCCTAGTAGAAATCTCCATATCCAATGAACTAAGACATGCTTGAGAAGAATCTCATAGTGTTCAAAGCATAAGGAACTAAGACTTGCTTAATGAAGTAACTCATAGTGTTCTAGAGTGTAGATGGACTTAGACTTGCTTAAGATAGCATCTCATGGGGTCCATGAAGTGAAGGAACTTAGACATACTTTAGAGAGTATCTCATAGAGTTCAAAGTATAAGGGAGTTAGACATACTTAAGTATCTCATAGTATCCATGCTAGTAATGAACTTAGACATACTAAAAGTCGTATCTCATAGGGTTCAAGGTAAATGAACTAAGATGTGCTTAAGAGGGTACCTCATAGTGTTCTAAAGATGAAGAGAGGAACTAGGTTCCAAACCAAGAAGTTTTAGTAAGAGGACCTAGAAGTAATACTTAGCATGATTAATATTATGGGATGATATGATTGCATTACACAAGTATGACTTAGGGTTACTAAAGAGAATGAATTGAGATAGGATTGTACCATAGTTGCCTTCCTTACTTTAGTTGACTAAAGGTGAGAGATTCCCTTAGTTATGAGAAGTTAAGTTAATAATGAGACCCAAGTAGGGTGAATATGACTAGGATTGCTTCAAAGTTATGCTTAGTGTGAAGGGTGTTATGGGATGCTTTTCATGCATTGCACAAGTGTGCTTTGAGGTTGCCTAGAAGTATGGTGCCCTTATGGTAGAGGAGCCTAGAGAATTAGACCATGTATATAGACTATGCTTAAGATGACTAAGAAGGGATACATGGCTTGTGTAGTATTATGGGATGCTATTTTTGCTTTGAACTTGTATTCTTTTGAGGTTACTTGAGAATTTTACTATTATGGTATAGATGACTAAGAGTCAATAATGCTTATATGATACTTATGATGCTAGAGTTGATTTATTGTAATTATGAAGGTTAAGTAAGGCTATGCTATAAGTATGATTTAGCTCTTATGTTCATATATCTTGTATTATGTTGACTTATGATGTTATGATATCTTATTGGAGTTTATGTTTTTATCTCTTATGATTATGCCTTATGTTGACTAACCATTTGAGATGCTCTTATGA
>NW_006239585.1:40851-121028 GCF_000226075.1 Solanum tuberosum | reverse complement strand
GTATGATTATGCTAAGGGCTTGTATGCGACCCCTTCGGGGTCAAGTATGCTGTGTTACGACTAGGGGGTACTCTCGGGTCGTGACAAACACATTATAGAGCTAAAATCTATGGCACGACTTGAAGAATGAAGAAGTGAAACTTTCTTAACACCCAATAGCCTCCTATTCATAATGTGGCACGCTTCACATTATGAACAAGACTCTACTAGATGTGGTTTGCGACATCCTAAGACCATTCCAAAATCTTGTGCTCTGATACCATGTTTGTCACGACCTGAGAGCACCCCCTAGTCGTAACACGGTGTACTTGACCCCGAAGGGGTCTAAGTACAAGCCTCATAACATTCCTTGAACATAAGAACATAGGAAAATAGAGAAGAATTAAATACTTTCCTTTACAATCGAACGGCTAACCCCTAGACGTGACATAGCGTACTCGACCCCGAAGGAGTCTAATACAAGCCTCATATCATTCTTGAACATAAGAACATAGAAAAATAGAGAAGAATTAAAACTTTCTTTACAATCGAAGACATTTCATTAAAAGCAAGCGGAAGACTTTCTAGACTTTGTACACTATGTCTCAAACCATCTAATACTTTGAATACACCATATGGACTTAGACCATACAAAATCTTTAACATAAACTAAAGACATAAAAGGAAACACAATGGGTTTTAGTCCTCGAAACTATGAGGACTCACCAAGTCTTCATCTTCAAGCACCTTAGAAACCTATCCATCAAGCATAGAACACCAACATCTCCAAACCCTACACTTAGTAAGAAAAAGGGAAGAATGAGGTTAGCACATTAGATGTACTAAGTATGATGACCATGCAAAAATATGCTTAAAAAGGACATTTGATTTTGAGAGCCATGCTTTTATGCCATTTTTGTAAAACTTCATGAACATTGATACAAGAGGCATAATATAAGTCACAACCAACATACAAAGTCACATAATTCACATTTAGTCAAAATCACATATATAACTCTTTACCTTAACCTTGAACCTTCACCTCAAGTAACCCTCAAGCTATACCTTGTTCAATGTATGGATAGCATCCGATACCACCACCCACACTAAGGTACCACCTTAAGGTCACCAAAAGTGAAGTTACCATTCATCCTTCTCACCTTTACACAATAGAGCATATAAGACACATAAACATCACATGAATCACATCATCACATTAAGACCATCATCTATGACAACTCTAATTCATACTTGTGCAATGTACAAGTAGCATCCCATACTACTACTCACACTAAGTACTCCTTTGAAGTCACAATAGACAAGGCACATTCGTATACAATATGTCATGACAAGGAAGTAACTCATAATACAATCAAAGTATAGAATGCATCTTTACATTTAAGTATATAAGACTCAACATCACTCAATAACATCATTTAGAGGACTTTCAAACAATAGTCATTAACACTTAGAGAACTCACTATAGCCCTGTTGAAGCCTACTCGTGCCATGTATGGATAGCATCACATACTACTACCCACACTTCATAGATCTCCTCAAGAAACTATAATGCACATCTCACATGATGGGAATAATCGTTTAACTGACATAGACCATGAGATCAAGATCATGGAATCCGATGTACTGTCCTACATCGTGAGGGTTGGTCTACTTGCTTAAGGTAAACCTGATATATAGATTAAGTGGATCCATTAGCTATCCTATGTGGGCACATAGTTAAGGGACATGGATATTTCTACTAGATACCCAACCTCAACTCACGTGAGGGCATCCATCTCAAGAGATTGCTACTAGAAACTCCAGCTCAACTAACGTGAGAGCTTCCATCTCATTCAATATCCTCTCGGTGCTTAGCCTACATTCCCATAGAGTATTTTACCATTCATCACATTAAGGGATAAGAGAGTGTTACTAGACACCCCGCCTCAACTCACGTGAGGGCATCTATCTCAACCCAACATTTATTCATTGGATAGCTCATAAATTCAAAGATGAGAATAGCCTTTCATCTAAGAACCCCATTATTTTTCTTTAGCGTAAGATCGAGAATATCCTTTCAATCAACACATCATTAGAATTCAGTAGAGTACAATTGAGAATATCCTTTCAATAGACTCAACATTCATTAACATCACCATTAACTCATTAATTCATTCATGAAAAGGCTACCAACATTAGATCTACCAATTCAAGACATTAAGACATCAAGTTAAGATATACTCATCATCTAAGAAAAGGATGCCTAAGCCTTCCAATTCAAGAGATCTCATTCAACATTACATTATAGAACCCTTCACATTCCATCATCAATATTCATGAGTGTTAATAGAGAGATAACATTCAATCTTAACACAATTAGCTTCTAGACAAAATCATAATTCATTCATTGAGATCACACACATTCTTCACATCACATTCATATATACAACATCATGATAATACTTCAATTCCTCACACTATGCCTTCAAGGCCATGATCACAATGTACATAGTAATTAAACACCTCCACCTTTCAAGTGAATCAACAATTCAAGACAATTCTACTTTAACATGAAATTAGGTCAAACTTACCCTTTCAAGGCTATGATCACAAATACTCAATTCATCAATAATTCACCATAATTAGGCATAGATAATGATGCAAATCAATAATCTAAATCAATCTACACATAAATCCATCATCATTCATTTATAAGCAACTAACCCACTTCACAAGGCCAAATTTAGGAATTGAGAGAAACCATGGGTTCATGGAGTAAAAATCATCTTAAATCATCAATTAAACATAAATATAATCATAGTTTATCATTTGAAAACGTTTGATGTAAGAACCCATGAGATTGAGTGAAATTTAGGTTTTTGTGAAACTTGAAGACTTTGAAAACTTCTTTGAAATTTACTCTAGGGTGAAAGATAACCCTAGATAATGTATCACCATACCTTATACTTGAAGAATCCCACGAAATTGAATAGGCAACACCTTGAAATCCCAACCAAAGCTTGATCTTGATCTTGATCTCCAATGGAGTTTCTAGAGAGAACTTTTTAGGGGGGAAGGGTTTTGATTTGGGGAAAAGTGAATAATGAAATCTAAAATAACATTTTAATGTTTTAATATTCTTAAAATACCTAAAAAACTTAAAATAATCGTCCATATATTAATTAGGACTTGGGGTGAATTTACCAACTCACCCCTAGCTTAGCCGAGACTGAACCAGAAAAATAGTGCCCATTCACCTCTTGGACTCACGGACCGTGCTGCTGGTCCGTGGTCTGGGGATGCAAGTTGGTTTTAGGCCTCTTGACCTACGGAGGCCATCCACGGGGTGTGAACCCCATCCGTAGGTCACCAAGTTTTGGCCAACTTGATGGTTTCCTTGGGGTCTTGGGGTTTAGACTTTGGGTCCTCCTTAAGGACTCTTAAGGTGGTCCTTGGGGGGTCGTACCTTGACGTATAACATCTAAACACCTCAACCATGGCTCGGAACAACATCAAACCACATCAAAACTCATGACTAACACAAACACACACACATTAGGCTCTATTTTCACTAGCTCGTTTTTAGGGTCATTATATTTATGAAGATGTAGGTTTATGAAGGAAAGCCATGAATTTATCAATGATATGCTATGAAAGTTTATGCATAATTTACGAAAATATGTTTTATGTTCTAAATATTGCTTTAAGATGAGAATCAATGAAATTGTGAAAGGTTTTATCACATATAAGGGATCATGGTTTATTGAAAGGTTTTCCCACACATTCATGATTCAAGATTTTCCCAGTAATTTAAAAAACGGTTACATGAAAATATATATATATTTATGTTTTTTAAAATATGATTTTAAATGTGACTTTTTCAAATTATGTAACCAATCCACTTAATACTATTCTTAAAAAATACGGCAAAGTAGTTATCTTTTGAATTTGAATTTAAAGTGGTTACCTAAAACAACTCTACCCATTATCTCTATTCTTTATTTATACACAAATAAATTCAATTAAAAAAATTAATGGATCTATTCTTCTTCCAACATGTAATTTTTTTGTTAAACTATTACTATTCTTCTTATCTTCATCTTTTTGGCATTTGTAATATTTGTTGATTCTTACTGTGATTAATATTAATATTTTTTAGGATTTAATGTTATTTTGGCATATTAAGATTTTCAATTAAGAAAATAAGCATACAATTTCTAGATGTTTCTTAAGCAACAAAGAACATTGAGAAGATTTGTTCTTATGCCCGTAGGTCAATCTATTCTACTTTTCCTTACCGGCAAAGACCTCGGCATCATAATCATAACATGTCTCATCACGATGTTGAACAATCAATGCACACAAGCAATATAACACCACATAGAAGAGAAAACAAATTACACAATTCAAGTACACATATATGCTTTCAAGCATTTCATCAAGTCAATGTAGTTATTTGATAAAATTCTAACATTCATGCAGCTTTTTGCACCATTTATTTGTGCGCATCTCAATTCCATTCCGGGTTGCCTTCCAAGAGTTTGTCTAGGAGTTCAACTAGTTCATCGTAGGTCTTCTCTAGTGTCGAATCATATTATATTGCTTCCAGAGTTCCATTGGAAAGAGTATTAGTAGGCTGACATGTTTGGGGATGCGAAAGTTAAGGTTTAATATTCAAATTCTAAAAAATATTAAAATACAAACTAAAGAAAAATGAGGATTTAAAAAAATAAAGAAGAACAACAAAATAAAATTTCAATAGAAAAGGACTTTGTTGAGAAACATAGAGGAAGAAAAAATTTAAAAAAAAATAAATTAGGGAAAAACAACCTAAAAAAGAAAAATAAGTATATTGGTTATTTTGTGGGGGTAAGATTTAGAGTTTTCTTTTCTGGCATGATATTTAGAGTGTAGTATCAAATTTTTTTATTAATGTTACTATACACATTTTGTCAAATTCCATAATTTTGATTTTAAATTCTGAATTTGTATTTAGAAATCTATCTAATATGTACTTCTTGTAGTTTATATTAAGTGAATTGTTGGAACCTTTTTATAGTTTAGAATTACTCAAAAGAATTCTCTTAAAAGAGATAGTGCTCAAAAACTCCTCATGAACTCATTTGGAACTCAAAGTTTCCTCCCATTTTAAATGTAAAATACCGAGTCCTGAAGGTTGTCTTTGAGATGTCACTATCTTTGACTCTAAGTTGATGATAGCCGGATTTGAGGTCTATCATAGAAAAACAACCAACACCTTGAAGTTGGTCGAACAAGTCATCAATCCTGGGGATGGGATATTTATTCTAGATTTTGACTTTGTTCAATTGATGATAGTCAATGCTAAGTCAAGTGAAAATAACTCTAGTTACGTTGATCTAATCATATATTACTCAGTTTAGGAGAGTTAATACATATTATCAAAACTAGCGATTAAATACATAGCAACTTGTATTAATTTCATCCTATATGGAAGAAGATCTACGCCAACACATGAAACTAATACTTCACTATTATTTAATCAAATATGACCAAAAACTCATCTAACAATCTGAAAAAATAAATTTGTTACTAGGTCTTTCTTATGAATCTACCGAATTTCAGATTAATCAGAGTTTTTTCTTTGAATTCCAAAACTATGATCAATTTGGTTGAAAATGTTGTTTGGACAAATAGAATTTAGGATTTTTCCATTTAGTAATTCTTATCACATATCAGCATTTGTGAAATAGATACACCAATCAAGAATAAAGAAAAAATTTCTAAAACTATTTACTTTATCTAAGTACTATTTTCCAAAAACTCAGCATGTTTATGTATACATTGAATATTAAAATTCAAAACATTCCTCATAGATATTCATGCATGCTGAACGATAAATTTTGATGAAAAATAATTACTCATGCAACATACATATGTGATGAGATCACTAATTGTTCTAGTTTCTTATGACCGTTTATCCTCTACGTCTAGATCTTTAATTTTTTTTCTCTAGACTCCATCTCTTTACACAAAATAGTGAAGGAAATACACGCCTTAGAGGAAAACCACACATGAGATTTGGTGGATTTACCCGAGGGAAAGAAAATAAGGGGATGTAAGTAAAGAGACAATGACAGTGATACGTCCAAACTTACACTTTAATTAAGAAGTATAAACTGTCGAAATCAATTTATAGAACTCAACGTGAGTTGAGGTCGATCCCATAAAGAATTTCTTTACATAAAAGATTTCACTGTCGCGTTTACCCAAATGTTGTTATTATTTCCTAGAAAAACCAATTACAAAATGTAAAATGGGTTTAGCTGTAAAGTTCTAGTAACCAAGATTGTTAAACAAGATTCGTATTAATAATTAACAGAGTATTGATTTTAAAGTTGTATTTATAAATGAATGAAGCCAGGACTGTGTTCCCCATAACGTTGCATCTAGTGTTTGTCCGTAAATGAGTTTCAAGCAGTTCATCTCTGCAAAGTACAGGCGAATCAGATATATCTAACACTTCTCCATCTAGTTAGATAATTTTCACCCAAGTCCTCTCGGTCCTAGAGTGTTAACATGTTTTACTCTCGCTTATAATGGTGTTAAAGTTCTCTTCTCTCGAACTCGAACTTTGACTCCATTTAATTAGATTAACTCATCTTTTTCCTAGCTATAAATTTTCTCTCAAACAATTGGCAGATACAAGCTAACTCTAATGCGTGCACTCATTAGAATACATGAATAACGGAAACTGAATTATGCTTTGCAAATCTAAATCGTATTCTACTCATTTTACAAATTCACACTTAGATTTCCGTCATAGATCCCACAATCCCAGTTGTGGTGTTTAGCCGCTCATGATTTCAACTAAACAAACAGAGATTTGTAATAAAAACATGAAGAGGAAGTACTTACAAAAGTAGGCAAAATCTATAAACACTAGATAATTCAAAACCAAAATCCAACTCTGGAACTCGATTCAATGTTAATCGTTCAAAACCAAAGCTAAAAATATTTCAAACTTAGTCGCTCGTTCCAGATATGACGAGATAAAAAAATTGACATAATTAATTCAAATAGATTGTCTATAATGAGTCCTACTCAAAGTAGGACTGAGATGTCGGGTAGCTTCACGGATACTCTGACGGTCCGTCAAAGTCTTCACGGTCTGTGAAGCCCTCCGTGGTTCATCCTTGGAACTCTCAAAACTTGGTTCTTTAAGGCTTGCACACTGGAATCCTGTCATGAATGCCACCACGGCTCGTGACAATGACCACCATACGTCTAGGTGCCCATGGTCTTCACTTGGCCAATTCACTCTTCAACTTCTCAAGGTCTCTTCACTGGTTCAACTTTACGAGCAACGTCATAGCCCGTCATGGGTATCACGGTCCGTCAGTTCTCCTGTGGTCCTTACTTGGCATTGCCAAAATTTATCTTTTCCAGGCCTGCTCACTGGAAAGGAAACACGATCACCATCGCGGACCATTGTGAAGACCACGGCCCGTGAGGCCTTCCATGGTCTTTACTTGGTCCAATTCACTTTCACTCTGCATTTTCTTCTTTTCTTTCCTCTTTCACGTCCACATGTTTTACCTGTACAAACATTACCAAACACATCATATCCACATATATACACACGATTCTAGTATTAATCCTTAGTTTTCAAGCATCAAATGTGCCAAGATTTCGCGGCATCAGGCAGAAGATAGGAAAATAGCCAGTTGTATATTTGCGCAACGATTATGCTTGTGCATGTGTACTATCAACTAACACAATTTAACTATCAAATGCAATTACTGTGTCCTCACACCATAGAAGTCCCTCACTCATGATAATTGGGACTAAGTTCTATGCTCACACTCTCAAAGAACTTCTAACATTAACAACAAAAGACCATAGGCTTGCCCTTGATTTCTATGCTCTATCTTTCAAACTACCGGAATAGGATCACTGTAGGACTTTATCAGCTTGTAACATAGGCTCAGGCCAGGGAATAGATTTTTGGTTTTGTGAGTGACTAGTGCCTTGGTTCTCCAAAGTTTCATTCGCACACAACTTTTTTTAAGCGATTCCCTCACTTTTCATTTAAGTACATCCCATCAACCATTTTTTTTCTTTTCCTTCTCTTTTTTTTTATTCTATTGCACATTTTGTGCTTTCAAGCTAACTGAGTGAACCTTCTTTTTCTACTTTTCCTTTCTGCTCGGGTTGTAATCACCCTCAACTTAGGATTTTAGCCTGAGTTTTGGCATCGTATCTTTGGAGTTCCAAGGATATGATATCAAGTGGGTAAGAACAAAATTAGTTTTTTCAGGCTCAAATCGGGTTCAAGTGATATGCTTTTTATTTGGTTGTTTTATTTTTGGCTTTTAATGGCTTAGCAAAAATGGCCTACTGATCCTTTCCTATCCAGTTATTCTCAGATTTAAGCAAGACTACTTGGGCAAGTTCTAGTTTTTGCTCCTAGCGTTAGACTTCAAACAAACCTTACACACACATGACACATGACTACATTTTCCAGTTTCCTAGTTCACCAATTTATTTTTCAAACTAGCAATGATGAACTCATAAGTACCTAAGATGTCATCTAAAGAGCCTAACAATTAAATTTAAGATTAAGGCCATCATTTCAAACAGAATTAGATGATGCACAACCCAACACACAAAAACACCAATAACACAAAAACAACATCAGAAATTCTCAACTTATTAATACACAAAATAGAGCCAACCTCCAATATTTCGATGTCAGGTTGCTCACCACCCCCTCCCCAAACAAAAGGAATTTTCCCTCAAAGTCAATAAAGAAAAACAATACACGGCTGTGAGGAGGGGTCATACCTACGGCGCACTAGGTGCCGGTAGTTGGGTGAGCATCGACACCCTTATCAACGGGTGCACTCTCAGAAACCTGCTCTTGGTGAGGCTGGCTACCACTAACCGTGACAAGTACTCCACTACCAAAAGCGCCCGCTAACACTGCATCTCGCCTTTGTTGCGCAAGTGCTTCTACTGCTTTTGACTTTTTCCTCGATTCCTTGCGGGCTTTCTTGCTTTGTCTCCTTTTCTCTTTGGATAGGTCAGACGTCAGCTCCTCATTATACTCTCCAGCTTTGTGTTTTCTCTTGCTGTATTTATGTTGGGGTACCTCTCCCCAGAAATTATCAAGGTATTGAGTGACCGGAGGCTCACTGAACAAGCTCATAAAGGACTCAGGTACAAATGGTGGAGGCATAGTGACTAGCTTCTGGGCCAGCTTAGAAAGTTTATCTCTCATATTCGCCAACTGTGTCTTCAACTCCTTCGTATTCATTGAATCGGCAACCTGTAATTGATTTTTCACATGGAACTCAAGGCCATCCATTCTACTTTTTAGCACCGCTAGCTCTTTTCACATCTCATCTTTTAACCGCTTCTCCGCAATTGACACATCGCGATGAACTACCTCGGGTAATCTGCACACAATTTGGTCTACCAGAATCTGAGTTTGCTTTTGATCTGAAATCAATCTTTCAAAAATAACAGTAGGTATGGTGACAAAAGTACTTGAGGCTTGGGTAGCTAAAGCTGGTGGTGGTGGTATCCTGAAGCTGGCAGTGAGGATTCGCCCTGCTCAGTTTTGACCTTCAGCTTGTGGGATGACCACTAGTGTATGTGGTACTACCGCTAATGGTCCTACCACTCCTACTTTTCTCCGAAATAGAGGATTGGCGACGTCCTTGATTTTGGAAGCAACAGTTACCCTGGATGCCTCAACCAGTTTATCCACCAATTTATTTGGTGGAATGTTTGCCTGCAAACAAAGTTTTCCTATCAGACAGGGAAATTGCAAACCTGCTCGCTCATTCAGCTCCCTATCTCGCATCTCTGTAGCGATGATCCGACCAACATTCACAAGGTATCCGGCCATGAGGCAAGCAACTAAATATGCCAGTAATGGGAAAGTGTATTATCATTTGTTGTGGGATGCAACTGGGCTGGAACTATGGATCACCAAACCTTGGCCGAAAAATTTAGAGATGCCTTTGTAATTTGTACTTGTGGCTCAGACACCCATGCTACCACTTGTTCTTCTGTGGCAATATAACCTGCAATCCAACGCATGATGCGCTCTTGCGAACTAGGATCCTTCATCTCTGATTTACTAGTAATGACATGGGATTTACCCTCAAATAACCCCTCTAATATTGGCGCTGTGTATTCTGGGCCATGTAGCATCCTATTGATCGTCTCTTCAGAGATGTTCATGATCTGTCCCCTCACATTGACTGTATTCAAAGGACCTAACGTGGCTGCAACTGTCTTTTGTGCCCTCTTAGTTGTCTCAGTATCCATAGTAAGGTTCTTAAGAGTAGCTGCATAACATGAATAGAATTCTCAGGGTAGGTAGCAGGTGAATTCCCTAGGGGCATTGTTCATACATTCAAACTAGTGAATCTGGAAGAGTTTGTAAATATTTGGGAATGCTTGGATATCCGCCATCACTACTCTAGTCTCAGGCATGGGTGGTCTATCCTTAAAGCTGCCCGACTTATTCACAATTCCATTTTTGAAGAAATCTTTGAACCTATTCACAGTCCACATAGAGCGGAAACAGTCAATCAACTGTTGTTTCACCACTGGATCGAATTCACGGAGGTGAACATATTGGACCATTGTATTATTAGAAGTAACATCATCATCATTTTCTTCAGCACCTGTCTATTCATGTGCTCTAGTTTCAGCTTATGTTCTTGCTGCATGTGTAGGTCTAGTTACATTTACCTTAGAATCGCTAATAGACTCTTCACCATTACCTGAGCCACTGTCAGACTTGCTACCAGATTCTTCACCGCTACCGAACACACTGCCAGATGCCTCACCACTCCCGGATCCACTACCTTCCTCTTCTTCTACCGCATTGTCACTTTGTATCAGAGAAGAAGGTGGTGAGGGATGTGTAGGTGCAAATTTTTTTCGTAGGCCCATGGTACCGGAGAAAAACAAAAAAAACAAATTAGTAAAATGACGCACTATCGGGTACTCAGACTTTCCCTGTGTAAGTATAATGTGACGCCTTGCCTTAAGAATGTCGTCACCCAATCTATCATTGGAAAGGGCCAAAAAATGCAAAAACATAATTAAAAGTATAGAAACACTTTTTTTATACGGGGATCTACACGGGTTGTGGTGGGTACCACGATCCGTGGAGACCATCGTGCATATGACTTGGGACTTAGTGCTGTAGGAGGCTACACTGGTCATAGTTCACGGAGGGCTTCATGGTCCATTGAGTGAACCATGAATCATTTGGGACCTCGTGAACTTGGCCAATGAATTCTGATATTGCTAAGTGTGGTCCACGGGTGGTTTCATGTCCCGTGATGCCCTTCACGGTCTGTGAAATCCATCGTGGACTTACACTTGGCACTTTCCTAGTGATCTTGTTACTCAAATTCAAACTATGCACAATTTCAACTATTTGCAACACACAATGACATTTTTACGAGACCTTTTAGCACATGAGTACAACTAATCTTAACATTAAGCAATTTCCATCCAAATGAGAACCATATGTGCCTACTGGTACATGCACATGATTTTAAATCCTCAATTTCCACAATTTAATTTGCAAAATACACATGGTCATACTTGCTTTTATACAATATGGACTCAAATTCACACTAATGTCATCATTCAACACTAATTACTCGTAACTTCATCATACCCATACAAAACAACCACCAAATTCACCTAATTTAAACCAACCCACAACAATTAGATAGCAAAACGATAGTACATCATAAATTATTGCTAAAATTCGATGAACTCATAGTAATTCTAACTTTTTTTTTTATAGATAAGATCAAATTTATAACAAGTTAATAGAAAACTTACTTTGAATATGATCACATTTTTTGCCCAAAAAAAAAGAAATATGACTGTCACTTCAATTTCTTGACAATAGAGCACTAGGGTTTGGAATCGTGGATGAAGTATGGAAGTTTTAGAGATTAGAAACCTTTTTATGCCTTTAGGAAACGTTATGGAGGAGAAAATAGGAAGAAAATCCGACCCTTGGCTCTTTAGGAGGTACATATACGTTTAATTTAACTTGGATTTACGCGCGGGTCGGGTCAGGTCGCAGTACTAATGGACTACGGTTGACGGACTGTAAAGAGTCTCATGAAGAGAACCACAGTCCGTAGAAACATCCGTGACTATGACTTGGGTGAAAAAAAACTTACCTGAGGTTCACGAGAGGCTAGACGGTCCATACAAAGTTTGACAAACCGTGAACCCTTCCGTGAACCATTTTCTTGCAATTTCCAGTAGCTCCCATATGATGTTGGTGATTGTGATGGGCCGTGAAATTGCCCATGAAGGGTACCACGGCCCGTGGGACCGCGTATGAAAGGTTACTTGCACCCAGTTCTGCATTTCTTCGTTCAAGTCCTTCCTGCACACATCACACCCAGCGACTCTATAAAAATAAAGAAAAAATGATAAAATGTAAACTACCTATTACAATTACAATCTTGGATTGCCTCCCAGGCAGCGCGACGCAGGTTACTTTTCTCAGATTTCATCAAGTTTGCATTCCTACACTATTTTCACATCCTCTGGAACTCCCAAGTACGCTTTGATTCGCTGACAATTTTCCTTGAACCTCTTACCCTTGTCATTCTCAAGCTCAATAGCACCTGACTGAAATAACTGAGTTACCTTAAATGGTCCAGACCATTTGGATCTCAATTTCCCAGGAATTAGACGAAGTCTGGAGGTGAAAAGCAGCACCAAGTCACCAGGATTGATGGTTCTTTTCTCAATATGCTTATCATGACACAACTTCATCCTCTATTTGTACAGTGCAGACCTCTCATATGCTCTCAAACGGAACTCATCCAGCTCATTGATATGATCCAGTCTCAGGTTCACAGTTTCACTCCAACTAAGGTTCAACTTCTTTAAATCCTAGAGTGCCTTATGCTCAAGCTCAACCGGCAATTGACATGCCTTTCCAAACACCAACGGATATGGAGATATATGAATAGGTGTCTTGAAAGATGTCTGATATGCCCATAGAGCGTCATCTAACTCTCTTGCCCAATCTGTCCTGTTGGCATTCACTATTTTGCCAAAATAGCCTTGATCTCCCTATTTGATACTTCCACTTGTCCACTTGTCTACGGATGACATGGTGTGGCCACCTTATGCTGTTTAACCCCATATTTAGCCATAAGAGCACTGAATACTTTATTGCAGAAATGGGAACCTCCATCACTAATAATGGCTCTAAGTGTACCAAACCGTGAGAATATGTTTTTATTTAGAAAACTAGCGACGCTTTTACCATCATTTTCAGGCAGAACAACTGCCTCAACCCATTTGAACACTTAGTCCACTGCCACAAGTATATACTTTTTCCCATAGGAGCTCACAAATGGGCCCATGAAATCAACTCCCCACACATCAAATAACTCCACCTCCAGAATGGGTGCCATTAGTAATTCGTGGCGACGAGAGATAGCTCCTTGCCACTGGCATACATCACAACTCTTCACTATATCCATTACATCCTGATGAATTGTAGGCCAGTAGTACCCACTCTGAAGTACTTTGTGGGCTATCCGAGCACCTCCATGATGGCCACCTACTGGAGAGGAGTGAGAGGCATCTAAAATCTGTGGCATCTCAGCTTCAGGGATACATCGCCGATGATGATGATGTTATCAGCACACACCCTGTACAATAGGGGTCATCCCAAAAATACTTACCCACATCATGTAGAAACCTCTTTCTTTGCTGAAATGTCAGCCCCTCAGGCATCAAATCACTGACAAGAAGCATAGTAAAGTCAACAAACTAAGGAATAAGATTAAGAGTTGCAGCTAATACCTGCTCATCTGGGAATGAGTCATTGATATCTAACTCAAGTTCCTCTTTCTTTTCAACATCCAACCTAGACAGGTGATCAACCACCTAATTTTCACAACCTCTTCTATATTTGACCTCAAAGTCAAACTCCTGAAGCAGCAACACCCATCTATTTAACCTTGGCTTTGCATCTTTCTTTGCCATGAGATATTTCAGAGTTGCATGATCTGTGTGGACTATCACCCTAGTACCAGCAAGTATGCCCTAAATTTCTCAAAGGCATATACCACAGTAGTTCCTGTTCAGTGACTGTTTAGTTCGTTGTGCTCCATTTAGTGACTTGCTAGCATAGTAGATCAAGTGGAACATCTTGTTGCGCTTCTGCCCCAACACAACTCCTAAGGCATTACCACTAGCATTGCACATTACCTCAAATGGTTCATCCCAATCTGGGCCAATGATCACTGGGGCAAAAATCAGCTTCTCTTTAAGCCATGCCTCATCAAAGGCAAATTTCACCTCCTTCTCCAAAAGCTTACACAAGGGATGTCCAATTTTTGAGAAGTCCTTGATGAATCGCCTATAAAATCCTACATGTACTAAAAAGCTTCGAATACCTTGCACACAGATAGGTGGAGGCAACTTTTCAATCACTTCAATCATGGTTTTGTCTGCCTCTAATCCCTTTTGCGTCACCTTGTGACCGAGGACTATACCTTCCTTGACTATGAAATGACACTTCTCCCAGTTCAGCACTAGATTGACCTCCTCACATCTCTGCAAAGCCCTACTAAGATTGAACAAACAATCATCAAAAGTGTCACCAACCACATAAAAGTAGTCCATGAATACCTACAGAGTGTCGTCTACCATGTTCTAGAAGATGGATATCATACACTTCTAGAAAGTTGTTGGTGCATTACATAGTACAAATGGCATGCGTTTGAATGCAAAGGTGCCATAAGGACATGTAAAAGTAGTATTTTCTTGATCTTCAGGAGCAATTGATATTTGGTTGTACCCAGAGTATCCATCTAAGAAATAGTACCACTCTTTTCCAGCCAACCTGTCAAGCATATAGTCCATGAATTGCATTGGGAAGTGGTCCTTCAAGGTCCACTTGTTCAGCTTTCTATAATCCATGTAAACTCGCCATCCAGTGACTCGTATCTGCTGGATCAACTCGCTCTTTGCATTGGCAACCATTGTTACACCATCTTTTTTGGGCACACATTGCACTGGGATGACCCAAAGACGGTCAGAAATGGGGTACACAACCCCAATATCCAACCACTTTATGATCTTCTTTTTGACCACTTTTTGCATTGGTGGATTTAGCCTCCTCTGGTGCTCTATGCTTGGGCTGCAGTTCTGCTCAAGTTGGATCTTATGAGTGCAAATACCCAAAGGTATCCTAATGATGTCAGCAATGGTCCACCCAATTGCCCTTTTGTACCTTATCAACATTTTAATCACAGCTTACACCTATTCATCATTCAAATATGTAGCTAAGATCACATGCAAAGTATTGTTAGTACCCAAAAAGCCATACCTTAGATGACTGGGTAACTATTTTAGTTCCAGTACATGCGGCTCCTCAACAGATGGTTTTGCTGGAAGATTCGGCTTGTTTTTCAAATCTAGATCTAGCTTCTTTGGAGCATAAGAATGTGCTCCCATGCATTGTAAAACATTCACAGTATCCACATAATCAGTCTGGTAGTCTTCTTCAAAGTTCATCAACACGGCTACTAATGTTTCGACAACAAGCCTTTTCTCAATAGTAGCTCCCATCTAACCTTCATCAACAGCCTCTATTACAGACACCACATTCATATCTTGTGGTTGTTTCATGGACCTGCAAATTTTAAACTTTACCTCCTCATTATTGAGTCTGAATTTCAGTTCTCCACTCTGAACATCAACCAAACCTCATCCTATGTCCATAAATGGTCTTCCCAAAATTATGGGAACCTCAAAGTCCACTTTGCAATCAAGAATCACGAAGTCAGCCGGAAAGATGAAACTATCCACCTTTACAAGCACGTCACATGAGATGCCCACATATTACTTCACTTATCTATCTGCCATCATCAACCTCATCGATGTGGGTTTTGGAACTCCTAAGCACAGTGGCTTGTAGATGGCCATCGGCATCAGATTTATACTGGCCCCTAAGTCACATAAAGACTTTGCAAATTCAAATGATTCGATGTTGCACGGTATAGTGAATGCACCTGCATCCTCCTTCTTCTGTACCAGAGATCTTGTGGCAATAGCACTGCAGTGATGAATATTGTCAGTTAGATCAAAACTTAAAACATTTTTCTTCGTGAGCAAGTCCTTCATGAACTTAGCATATCCTGGAATCTTCTTCAGAGCTTCCACTAACGGGATGTTCACTGATAGCTGTCTCAGCATTGTTGTGAACTTAGCAAATTTCCCATCTTCAACTTTCTTTTTAAGCATCTCAAGGAACGAAGGGGGTGGTCTTGGTATTTGCTGCAAAGGCATAGTTACCTCACCCCCTTTTTCCTTTGCCCATGTTGGTTTTTCTATTGGTTGGGCCTCTTCTATGTCATCTACCTGTTCAGATTCAACCTCTTCTATTTCAGTTTGCTCCACGCCCTGTTCATGCTCAGTACCTGTAGAAATTGGTTCATTAAGAATCTTACCACTTATGGTGGTGATAGCCATGCAATGCCCATCCTATAACTATCTCTATTTTGCCAGTTTCCCAGCTCTCTATTTGCTGGCCTGTCATACTGCCCTTCTCTGGAATAGTTTTGACTTGCATTTCAAGAATTATATCCTTGGTTTTCCGAGTTATAATTTCGGAAACCTCATTGGTTGCCCAAGTATTTGGCTTCCTCATCTAGATCGATGTCCTGATCTTCATACTTGTTTGAGGTCCCTACAACATTTACCTTCTCAAAATGTGCCATGATATTCTTCGTGCGTAGATCCATCTAGGTTCGCATATGAGCCATATCCTGATCCCTTTCTTCCTCTCTTCTCCTTTGTTCAGCTGATAGCCCAAAAGTGACTCCCAAATCTTCCACTTTAACTTCCCTGGTGAGCCATGCTCTATTATTGTTTGCCACTTCATCCATTAGCTGCATGATTTCAGCAAAAGGGCTCCTTATGAATGATCTACCACAAACTGCATTAACAACATGCTTAGAAACATAATTAAGCGTTCTATAAAAGACCTATTTAAAATGTCTCTCAGTGAGAGTTCAGACCCTTTTTCAACTTTTGGCTGAATCTCTACCAAGTATCATGCATTGCCTCCCCTAGTTGTTGCTTGTGCACACTTATTTCGTCTTTCATCTGCAACTCTTTCGATTCAGGATAGAATTGTTCCAGGAAAGCCTCATTCAGGTCATTCTAGGTCCTAATTGAATCATATGACATCTCATTCAGAAAATTGGTTGCCTCCCCAGTGAGAGAGAATGGAAATAGCCTCAACCTCATAGCTATCTGACTCACCCTAGGAATTTCCTATGATTCACATATAGCCACGAAGTGCATTAGATGTTGATTCTTATCATCACCAGATGCACCTCTGAACATACCTTTCAAGTTCAGCAATTGGATCATTGTGATGGTGATAATAAATTTTACACCTGGAGGTAGTACAAGTAATACTATTGCTCCAGTAGCTCCAGCTCCGTCCAAATCTAAGTCATCCTCTTCGAACATCATGTGAGCTAGTTGTTGTGCTCGACCCCTTGGAGCTAGTGGTTGGTGGTGGGGAGGAGCTATTTCTTCCACTCCTGGATGTTCATCCACCACCCTAGGCGGTTTTTTCAGAACATTCTGCTGAGCACCTCTTGCAGCGGTCTCAGCTTCAAGTCCCAAGCTTTGCCTTTGTGCCTCAAGTTCCTGTGTATTCACCATCTTACGGATAGTCTTCCGAAGTTTCGGGTCGTAACGAATCAATGGGGCTCCCTTACTTCTGGTATTTGGCATACACTATAGAACTCACATGTAATAGACAGAGACAAAGAACAAGATTAGGAAATATAACTACAATTTGAATAATTGCTAGTAAAACACTTCTGAATTGAAATTCCCCAGCAGTGGCGCCAAAGTTTGTTACGTCCAAACTTACACTTCAATTAAGAAGTATAAATGGTCGAAGTCAATTTATAGAACTAAACGTGAGTTGAGGTTGATCCCATATATAATTTTTTTACAGAAATGATTTCACTATCGCGTTTACCTAAATATTGTTATTATTTCCTAGAGAAAATAATTACAAAATATAAAATGGGTTTACTTGTAAAGTTATAGTAACCAAGATTGTTAAACAAGATCCGGATTAACAATTAACAGAGTATTGATTTAAAGTTATATTTCTAAATGAATGACACCTGGACTGTGTTTCCCATAGCGTTGCATCTAGTGTTTTTTCATAAATGAGTTTCAAACAATTCAAATCTGCAAAGTACAGGCTAATCAGATATATCTAACACTTCTCAGTCTAGTTAGATAATTTCCACCCAAGTCCTCTCGGTCCTAAAGTGTTAACAAGTTTTATTCTTGCTTATAATGGTGTTAAAGTTGTCTCTCGAACTTGAACTTTGACTCTATTTCATCATATTAACTCAGCTTTTTCCTAGCTATCAATTTTCTCTCGAACAACTGACAAATACAGGCTAACTCTAATGCGTGCACTCATTAGAATACATGAATAACAAAAACTGAATTATGCTTTGCAAATCTAAATTACCTTCTACTCGTCTTATGAATTCACACTTAGATTTTCGTAATAGATCCCACAATCCCAGTTGTGGTGTTTAGACACTCATGATTTTAACTTAACAAACAGAGATTTGTAATGAAAACATGAGGAGGAAGTACTTACAAAAGTAGGCAAAATCGATAAAAACTTGATAATTCAAAACCAAAATCCAACTCTGAAACTCGATTCAATGTTAATCGTTCAAAACCAAAGTTAGGAATATTTTAAACTTAGTCGCTCGTTCCATATATGACGAGATAAAAACAAAAAATGACCTAATTAATTCAAATAGAATGTCTAAAATGAGTCTTACTTGAAGTACGACTGAGATGTCGAGTAGCTTCACGGATACTCTGACGGTCTATCAAGGGGGTCACGGTCCGTGAATTCCTCCGTGGTCCGTCCTTGGAACTCTCAAAACTTGGTTCTTCAAGGTTTGCACACTGGAATCCTGTAACGGACATCAGCACGACTCATGACAATGACCACAGTTCATCTAGGTGCCCGTGGTCTTCACTTGGCCAATTCACTCTTTAGCTTCTTAAGGTCTCTTCAATTTTTCAGCTTTTCGAGTAGCGTCACAACCCATCATGGGTATTACGGTCCTTCAGGTCTCCCGTGGTCCTTACTTGGCATTGCCAAAATTTATCTTCTCAAGGCCTGCTCACTGGAAAGGCAACACGATCACCATCACGGACCATTGTGAAGACCACGGCCCGTGAGGCCTTTCATGGTCTTTACTTGGTCCAATTCACTTTCACTCTGCATTTTGTTCTTTTCTTTCCTCTTTCACATCCACATATTTTACCTGTACAAATATTACCAAACACATCATATCCACATAAATACACTCGATTCTAGTATTAATCCTTAGTTTTCAAGCATCAAATGTGCAAAGATTTCATGGCACATTGGGCAGAAGAGAGAAAAATAGTCAGTCGTATATCTGCGCAACTGTATCTGGTGTTGACATTGTCACAAAAAATCCGATGAGTGGAAATACGAAACCGAAGCTTATGAAGTAAACTTGTTAGCCAATTTGTCTAAAAAACAGTAGTTGCAACAACCCGATATTTTGTTTCTGTGAAGGAGCGGGAGACAGATCTTTGCATTTTAGAGGACCATGATACCAGAGATATGCCAAGGTAAACAACATAACTTGTGGTGGAGGTTTGATCGAGAGGATGTCCAACCCAGTCAGAATCTGAGTAGTCTAGAAGACGGTTATCATGTTCGTCAGAAATTTTGAGGCCAAACAAAGATGTTTGGTGAAGCTACCGAAGGATATGCTTCATGGATGTCTAATGTGATATTAAGGTCTGGTGCATGGACTATTAGAGTTTTCTAACTACAAATTCTATGTCCGGATGTGTAAAAGAAAGGTAATGAAGTTTACCAATTATCCTCCTTTAAGGAGAGCCATCAATTAGAAAATCTTCAGCGGACTCCCGAAAAATAACAACAGAATCCATTGGTGTTGAAACACCATTGCAATTGTGAATATTAACTTCCTACAACAGATTTGTAATGTATCTCTGTTGACAAAACAAAAGACCACCAAGATAAGGTAAGACTTCAACACCAAGAAAGTAATGATCTGGACCAAGATCCTTCGGTTAGAACCAGGTTGCAAGATTATCAACAATGCTTTGAACACCACGAATTTGATTACCCATGACAATTATGTCATCAACGTATACTAGAGTATTAACAGTAAACTCAAATATGAAGGATGAACAATGAAGAATCAGATAGTGATTTAATAAATCCCAAAGTAACCAACTATTTTTTGAGTACAGTGTACCAGACCCTAGGAGCCTATTTGAGGCCATATATAGCTTTGTACAGCTTACAAACATGTGTCGAATGTGTAGAAACTTCAAAACTAGGTGGTTGGAGTATATAGACTTCCTTATAGAGACGACCTTGCAGGAAGGCATTATTGATATCAAGTTGACGAATGAGCCAGCTTTGTTGTGTTGCATTTGCAAGAATGAGTCGAACAGTTGCATGCTTTACCACATGACTAAAAGTACGTTGAAAATCAAGTCTAGGTCTTTGTGTGAACCCTTTAACAACCAGGCAAGCTTTGTACCTATCAGCAGTTCCATTAGGATTATATTTAACCCGGAAAAGCCACTTACAATCCACCACATGTTTTGAAGGATCACATGGTACCAACTTCCATGTCTGGTTCCAAACTAAGGAATCAAATTCATTTTTCATAGCTTCACGCCGGTGTGGGACTTGTTGAGTTTTTTAATGGTTCTAGGTAGGGATAAAGTGGTTTGAACAATAGTGAGTAATTGTTTAAGCTTAAGACTATTGGTCTTAGACCGAATAATCATGTGATGAGTGGGAGTCGTTATAGAGGTAGAGGCAACTAAGGAAGGTTGTGTGGCCATGGTAGGTGGGACGAATGACGAGGAAGAGGGTTGTACCACAGGGTTCTACGTCAAAGGTCTAGTAGACTTATTTTGGCATTGATAAGTGATAATTGTGGATTACGTCTGACTATGTAATTGGGGAGAATGATGAACTGGTGAGGCTGAAACATTTAGGTGTGGTGAATGGTGGCTGGAAACTAAATTTTGGATGGTGAGAGGATGGGGCAGCGGAGAAGGAGAAAAAGTATCAAATATGGGAGAAATGGGATTACCTAAGACAGTGGTACCTTTTGGAGCAGAGGAAATGGGTGAATGCATGAGGCTACTGCACAATCTGTGTAGGAAGCTCAAAATAATCATTTGAACTTTGAGTGTTATCGTGTGGTTCTTGTTCAGTTGAACAGATTTCCCAAGATACATTTTTATTTAGTGTTGTTTTCAAATGGGTACTGATTTTCCAAAAATAAGACATCACGTGATAAATATATTTTGGAAGTTAAAGGATAAAAACGGGAAGGTTTATTAAAAGGGCCAAACTAGTTAGTCAATTAGGTAGGAGTTCTTCAAGTCTCAAAAATTGGGTAGAAGTGACAAATAGTATTAATTAGGTTAAAATATATTTTCTTAATAGTCCTAAAGTTTTAAGTTTTACACTTTTGTCCAATAACTGTCGTAGTTGTTGGGACAACTTCTTTAGTGGTTTGACAATTTCAGTAGTTGTCCAAACAACTTCAGTAGTTGTCCAGACAACTTCAGTAATTGTCGGACAACTATGAAAAATGTTATTAGTTTAGTACTTTTATTATTTATTTATTTTTAAAAGAGAAAAAATAAAGGGGACCCACTCGTCCCTTTTTTTTAATTGGAAACCTATAAGGCATTTTAGCTCATTTTTCCCGGATCAAAACATTGATGACAGTAATGTTTATTCGAAAATTCTAAATAAACACATGGTGTCGAACGGGGCTCTAATTTATTTTTGGCATATGGTTTGAGCTATGGATAACATAGGTAACCAAATGCTTTAATGGAGTCATACTACATACATAGTTTGAAATAAAATATCAAAAGGTGCTTATGCTGACGATTGGGTGTAGTAAGCTTATTTATAAGATAAATAACTTGTTGACAAGCGAAACTCTAAAAGTGTGAGGATAGAGATGCTTGGTGCAACAAGGTTGTAGCAGTTTCAATAACATGCCGGTGTCATCTTTCAACTAGAGCAACTCGTTATGGAGTAGATGCGGGTGACACTAAGTGTTCTATGCCATGTGTTTTGAAATAGGACTGGAAACTCAAAAAATCTCCACCACCATTAGTGTAAAAAGATTGAATTTTGGTATTACACTTCCGTTCAAGCAATGGATGCAAATTTTGAAAAACTTCCAGAGTTTCATTTTTTATTTTAAAGTGAACAATCACATGTATTTTGAAAATTGATAAACAAATAACACATAATATCTTTTTTATCAATTGAAAAACCTGGAGATGGACCCCATAAATCGCTAAAAAGGATTTGTAGGGGGTTATTACTTGCAATAAATTTTCTGAGAAAATCAACCAGTGCATTTTATTAGTATAACAAGAATTACAAGTGGAACAAGAAGGAAAATTATTCAAAATAGTATCTAAAACATGATGATTAAGATGACCTAAGCGTCGATGCTACAAGTGGATTGGAACAACTATATTGCATTGAGGAGAATGATGTGCATAGATGAATAGCCACTCATACGACCTATCTTTATTCTACCCGCGATCTAAAGATGCCCCGTACTTAGATCCTTTACAAGATAATGGAAAGGGGAAAAAATTAATAGAGGAATGATTATCATGACAACATGGAGAAATAAAAATAAGATTAGTTTTATGAGAGGGGAGCATAAGGTATTGAGAAGTTTGAAATGATACACTTATGTTAGCGTCACCAGTATGGAATATTGGAATTGTGTTACCATTGCTCATAGTTATCTCTTTAGTGCTATGGTAGTCATGTCCAGTGGTGAGGCTTTGAGCATCAGACGCAATATATGATGAGTGGCTCAACTATCCACGATCCAAGGAGTCTGCTGAGGAGGATAACGAACAACAAAGTTTTCCCGGGCTTGCAGATGGTTATGGGACTGAGATCTGCAAAATCAAGTAGAATGACCTGCGTGATCACATAGTTGGCAGAGAAGATTTTTTTTTCCAAAGGGTTGTGGCTGTTTCTTTATGGGCGCCATGGTGGTGCTTGTCACTGTTGATTGTTAGGAGGAGTGTTCGCATCTGGATGACGATTCGGGAGTAATTATTGTTACCCTGGTGATGAGGTGTTGAGCTGGTTTTTTGTTCTACAACAACAATAATAGTAGTTGATAGCGGCTTCTTGTTATCCTCATACTTTAGGAAAAGCTCGTGATACAGAAGATTTTTGTAAAGCTCTTCATAGGAAATTTTTGAATCTCGATCACGAATGGAAGCGGAGAGTTCTTAAAATTCTTCTCCAAGTCCAATGAGAATTTTAACAACGAGTTCCGTATTTGATATAGGCGTATCAGTAGTTGCAAGTTCATCACAAAGTGATTGAACCTGATGAAGATAATCTACAACTGGATGAGAGTCTTTAGTGAGGCAAGCCAATCGATCATGCAAGCTAAAAATTCTTGTTTGAGATTTGTTTTCGCATACGCATTATGCAAAGCATCTCGACAGATTTGGCGGAGACCGCAACAGCAACAGTAGGGGCAAGTGTAGGATCAATAGAGGCCAAGATAACATTTTGAATTATCTGATCTTGGCAATACCAAAGAATGAACTCAGGGTTATCAACATCCTGAGTGTTTCGTGAGAAGGTAAGAGTGGGGGTAGGGATAGAGCCATCGAGATGACCATAGAGATTGTGACCACGCATAAGCATTGAAACTTGAGCTTTCCACATGGATAAATTGTGACTGCTAGTTAATTTTATGGGTTGTTGGGTCATAGGATTGCATTGGACAATAGTAATGGCGTTATTGCCTCCATCAGCATTGGTCATATAAATATTAGGGGCCATTTGGACGAATTAGCAGCGCGAGAAAAAAAGGATCAACTCGTGGTAGTTTAGAAGTGCCCTGATACCATAAAAAAATGAGAGCAGAAGATAGGAAAATTGCCAACCGTATTATTGATCAAATGGCTTCTTTATAAAGAATCTATACAAGACGTAGAAAATATAATGACTATTAAACAAGCCTAAATAGAAGGAAAGAGTTACAACAGATTCCTATAGATTAGGAACTACAAAAATAAAACTCTACACAACTAAGGAGTCTTCTCTAATAATCGATTATTAGTAAGTGGGTGTTTACCATTAAAGTTAATCATGATGGTTCTGTAGCAACACTTAAGGTTGGATTTGTGGCTAAAGGTATTGCTCAGACTTTCGTGTAAATTATTTACACTTCCTCTCTTGTTTTCAAACTCATCTATGTCCACCTTTTCATTTCTCTAGATGCTTGTGCGAATTGACCTTTACATTAGTTGGATATTAAGAATACCTCCCTTTATAATGATCTTGAAGAAGAAGTGTATATGGAGCACCACCTGATTTTTTTACTCATGGGGAGTATTGAAAGTTTGTTGTTTGAAGAAGTCCTTGTATGTAGGGGTGGGTATGGTACATTATTAAAAACTCTAGCTCAATACTTTTGATTTTTAAAAATACCATACCATTACCATACCAAATTAATTTGATATGTTTCAGTAATTTAAAGTTCCATATCAGTATTTTGTGGTACAGTAAATCAGTAATCATAGTTTGTTTGACTTTAACTTACATATGCTCAAATAATAGAGAACTATGACTTCACCATTTCAAGAAACGTCTTAATTATATCATACTAACAACTTACACATGTAAAAATATTCAAAAGAAAGAACAAGCATGCAATACCTTTCGTTAATCAATTATACAAAAAGGATATTTCAATCAAGATAGGTTAGTCAAAGTTACAATGTGTATATAATTATTTTTTTGCTAGTTACTATTTTATATACTTTCTAGTACTATAATAATACGTATGAATTGTCTATATAAGTACATACTTCAATATATTTCAACATTCTTCTTATAAATACTAAATATCAAAAAAGTTAAAAACTATATACCATAATACCAAAATTGCGATATCAAAATTTTCGTTTGACATGGTATTCGGTACCATATGAAAAATTTATGTCTTGATGCATAGTCCTCGAGTTTAGTTTTACAACTTCAGTGAGGTAGTTCAAGAGTTTTGGCTTAAAATGAAAAAATGTGATCACTTTAGGGCCTATTTGGATGGGCTTAAAAAAGTACAACTGTTGTTGTATTCTGAGAGACTACACCGTTCTTCTATCTACCTCCTATTTCCTCAAGTCAGGGGGAGGAACATGAGTGGTTAGTTTATCAAGTCACCCGTGTTTTAATAGAAGACCAATCAAGTTTTGTGTTGGTCTAATATTATGAGTGTAGCTAAAGTTCTTGTCTAATATTTCAGTATGAAGATCTTCAAAAACTATCATAGTATGAGTTAAACAAGTGATCAAAATGGCTCCCTAACCCTTATGATCTCACTATCTCTTGATAAGACTCTTGGGGATATCTCCTTAATGCATTTGACCCTATTTAAACCTTTACCTCTCATTTCCTCCATTATACATTTATTTTTCTCCTTTTTGTGTCATTGAGTTCTGGTACAAGCCATATAAATCTCTGCCACTAACTTTGTTGATTACCTTCTTGGATTTATCTATGCAATCTTGAAATAAATCTGCGAATTTATTTATGCCTAAGGATTTCAAATATATTTTCTATATCAATTATGAGTTGTTGTTTTGTGCCTACACTAATTTCTTTGTACTTTGTGTATCAAAAAAATTGCTCTTTATGAATTGTTGTATTGCAGTGCCTCCTTTGAAGAACATCCGGAAGAAAAAGATAATTCATCACAATGTAGTTAAGTATGCAAAATGCTTATGCGACAAAATAGAAACTCTGAATGACAAAGAAGTTGACTCCATTGTTTGATGTCCTCTGCTTGATGCAGCATTTTATGACACCTATAAGCTTGTTGAAATTATTTTCAGAAGATTTCTTTCTTTAGCTTATTGTTATGATCAAGATTCAAAAAATATATTTCACATTGCAATTGAGCATCTCTGCGAAAATGTGTTTGATGTGATCCGTCAGATGAGCCAACTACGGCACTAGTTGATGGTTTCCGTACACTCCTCTGGCAATACTGTGTTGCATTTGGCTTGAAAGTTGGCACGAAATAAGCTAAACCTTATCTCTAGACCAACTCTTCAGATGCAACGAGAACTACAGTGGTCTAAGGTGATTTAACTTTTGTACCATACACCCTAATCGAATTGATCTCATTATGTGATTAAGAATTAGTACTTCCTCCATCCTAAATTAGTTATCATGTTTCCCTTTTCAAAAGTCAAATTGCCTCATTTTCAAAGATAAATTGGATTACATCAAGTTAATATTTGACATCTAAAGTTTGGCTATTCAAAAACTATATGACAAGTACTACAAGTTGCAACTTTTCTCATGTTAATTTGATGAAAAAATATATTTTAAAATGCTAGTCGAAGTTCATATAGTTTGACTCTTGAAAAGTGACACATTGATGAGTCCACAATTTGGACTCATTTAGGGCTATATTTTACTAAAATTAGTGTCCTCAAATGCATATTTTATCTCAATAACTGATGTAAACCCTTAAGTTTAAGGTATTTGGATTGAGAGACAAAGTTTGGACGCTATCAAGAAAAAAGGAACAAAGCTGCTAAAAGAACGGAGAAAAGACTTCATGAGGATCGCCTAAACTATTAGGTGAGTCACCGAAAGGTCCTAAATCCCACCGAATGTTCCAGTGTGCTGAGCTTTGAAAGAGAAGGTCAAATTTGCGATGAAAAGGAGCAGTCGGCGTGTGGCCGAGCAGTTTCGCGAAGCAGCACTCTATCACCCAATGCCTCAAAACACGAGAATGTTGAAGGCAAATGAAGAAAGGCGATGAACCCGACCAAAGGGCGGATCGTCGAGTGTGTCGGTGATCCCGACTAACTGCGCCGAATGGTCTTTCGGAGCACAAATTTTTGAACACTATAAATACTTGTTTCAATTGTTAGCTTAGTATCAGACTTTAGAGAGAAATTTTATTTTGGGAGACTTAGAATATTTTCAGTTTTAGTTCTTAGAGTTTTTGGAGACATTGAGCTTGAAGGCTTGAAGACTTCCAATTCCAAGAAATTGGAAATGGGTGTTGGAAATTCTTCATCATAGACTCGTTTAAAGTGAATATAAATCATACCCAGTTGATGTCATCTCGATTCGGTATCATTTTCTTCCCTTTTTCTATGTCTAGCTAAAACCCTAATTCTTGGGGTGTGATTTTGTGAATATGGGCTAAATTTACTGATGGGTGTTGCTTATTGTTGGTATATTCACTGTTTAAATGTGATTTCATTTAGTAGTTGTGTTTGAACTTAATGAGATTGTAGTTGTAAATATGATTTCATCTTAGTGTTTTTGGCTTGCTCGAGAGAGAGGTTATAAATCTAAGACTACTAAATCGATAGCCGGTGGTTATTGGGTCATCATGGGAGAGAGTGAATCCTAGGCCTTCTCCACACTTTCATCTTGAGAGAGTGAATGGGCTAAGGTGGAGGTTGTGCTTAAATGCGGCAACTCGGTGTTCGAGAGAAACTGAGTTGATTCAGGGTAAGTTATTCAAGAGAGAATTTACCCCCACTAAAGTCTAGCCTAGTTACAAATATTCAGCGATGTACTATCAATAGCATCTACCCGATAGTGTCTTTTATCCCATATTCCTATCACATCCCAAGAATCACGTCTCCCTATCTCGTTTCCTTATATTTTTGTCATTTTTTGAATTAGAAAATACAAATCCCCATTGATAATGGACGCTTGCATCACTCCTTAGATTTAGTATGTTTTTATTCGTTAATATTTACAGCTATGATTGATTAGAACTTGATTTTACCTTTCTATTAATTCTCGAAACCACTACCTGTGGGAAAGATCCCAACCTTTGGTTGGGTTATATCACTACACGCGATCGTTGGCACTTGAACCGAAGTAGTGTCTTGATACGTGAAGTCAAAATGGCGCCGCTACCGGGGAGTGGTGTTAGTTGAGAATTTTTAGTTTAGTAAAAATTTTGTTCTTCTTAGTCGTATTTTACTTACTTAATTTTTCGTTTTGTATTTTGCTTGTTTGAGCTTTGAAACAGAGGAGGTGAGTATGCCAAGCAGTACTCGTGAGCAAATGGAGTTTCCTCCATTAGAAGTAATGATGTTCAGGGATCGCATTCTAACCTTCAAACAATTGGAAGGTGAACAGATTCATGAGGCATGGGCAAGGTTTAAATCACTTCTGATTCGATACCCCACTCATGAAATTCCTGATATAGTCCTCCTTGACTGCTTCTACAGAAGTCTTGGTCCCGGAAACACAGCATTGGCTGACCAACTCATTCCAGGTGGTATTACACAGCATCCCTATGCGATAGCAACCCACTTGCTTAATCATATGGCTGAAGCAAATTAAGAAGTAGAGAAGGACTTCATATTTTCCGCGCTGATGACTCAGATGGATGAGTTGGCCAAAAAGATAGTGGAGATTGAAGTCCAATGCAAAAGGAAGGACAAATACGTCCCCCCTCATGAGCGAAGAAAACCCAAGGACAATGAGGGTAACCGTTTCGAAGGAATGCTCTCAATCATTCTCAACAAGGTAAGTGAGCATGATAGGGTGCTGGAAGAGATGAAAGAGAGCATTGAAGTGATGAAACATATGATTGGTTCTCATTCCAGATCCATTTAGTTGCTCGAGAACCTTACGGGTCATGTGATGCCTCATCTCCATCTGCATCGTGTCACAACGTTTACTAAGGCGCTGTTTGGGAGGCAATCCAAAACCCTTTATTGCTTTATTTTTGTTTTAGAAATAATGGTGTGTTGAATGTACAGGTTAAAGTGTGGAGAGTGTGTGGAAATTGCGTTTGGAGAGCTAAAAGTTCCAATCAGGGAATCACCGAACATGTCAGCGATCCCAATGTTATCCGCTGTTTGGACCCCCAAGTAACTGAAGGTCCTGTAAAAGTCGGCGGGGTAAGTGACCACTCGACAGATCGCCTGGTGGATCAGCAAGTGCGACTAACGTCGCCGAAGGCCTGCGAATTGGAGGGTTATTAATGGCCAAAGGTTTTAAAGTGTCAAACTCTTCACTTTCCCTCGCTTTTAAACTTCACAACCTCACACCAAGTTAGTATTTTCAACATTCTTGTATTCCATAATTATTTTGGTTGTTGATTTGTACTCGGAGTTGGAAAACTTTGCCGCCTAGCATCTCAAATTTATATTGTTCGGCATAAGAGGTTGGTTTTCTGAATCCCGTGTTTATTTTTATCGTATTTTGTACTCATTTGCAAATGATCTTATCTTAGTGATGTGTGCTGGGACTCTCTGATCTTAGTTGTTTTGAATATGCCTATTTTAAACTTGACAATCTTGCCTGTATTGTTTTGATCGTCGAATGCCCGTAAATTTGTGTCTTAAATTGAGTAAAATCTTGTGGGCTATGCTTGCATATTGGTTTGATTGGTAGGGTGAACTCTGAGTAGTCCGTATTTGTGCTAAATGACATAAATTGCATAATGATAGAGTGGGTGTCACCATTTTTAAGGGCAAAAGTCATCAAATGGCCAAATTTGGCAAAACCGAGAAAAATCTGAATATCCCGGGGTGATGGGTGCTATGGGTCTGAACTTAATTTAACTAGTGGATGTTTCAATTTTGTTTTCGGGGGTCGCGGGGTTGAAATTGAGAAGTGGGATTTAAAACAGGCACGTTGGGTCGTTTGGCGAGCTGCGCCGAGCTCGCCGAACCACTCGGCGGTTCGCCTAATATCCCCAGATCGCCTTTTTATTTCAGGTTGTATGTGTTTTTGGCTATTGTAACTTTCGATGAGAAGCTTAATGTCGCCAAAGGCACTCGTCGACTCACCAATCGTCTTTTGTTTCGCCCTTTGTCTGCACCCCTGAACCCTTGTTGCACTGGACTTTCGGCGCGCTAGACCTGTCTCATCGAAAGCTATCGGCGAATCGCCGAAAGTGACCTCCCATCGCCAACTTGCTGAGAATTTTAAGCCAATCCTTTAGGCGAACCCGACTTAGCTCGCCAAAGAGATTGGGCGACTCACCGACTTGATCGGCGACTCTGTCTGCAGTTAATTTTTCTATGCTTTGATGTGATTATTTATTTAATTTTCTCCAATATTCTGCAGATATGGTGCGAACAAATATAGATAGGCCACCCCATAAGAAAGCACGGGGAGTTACTATAAACGAAGGGGGATCAGGTCCTCCAAAGAAGAGAAGGCAAGAACTTCCACCGGGAGACTAAGGCAAAAGAAAGAAGCACACAACTGAGAGAGTGGCTGTTAACACCCAGGCTGATTTTTCTGAGCCTGAAGACGAGCAATCTTTGATCTCCAGAAGGGATGAGATCCAGGCTAGATCTCAACCCATATCCACCAGAGTTCCCTCAACTACCACTCCTCCTGCAACAGAATCAGTGCCAGCTCAGGCACCTCCTGTTACCCCTGTGTTCCCTGTCATTCCTCCTCCCAGGCTTCTGAATAGATTGAAAGGAGATGGGTTACGAACTTTCCTCGAGGAGAAATTACTTTCGACAGAAGGCTTGGAAGGGAAGTATCCAGATGTGAGGAAGACCTCCACTTCCACAGGTTCGAGCAGTTCACCAGACCCCGAGGCCCCTATATTCCCTCTTGGGTCCATGAGTTTTACACAACTTATGGTGCTCTGGTTCCCAAGAGTAAGAAGAAGGACAGTGAGTTCAGACCGGTAAAGGCGGTCATGGTCCGAGGCAAGGAGGTCGGGTGCAACAGTGAGTATATTAACGTTGTACTAGGTAGAGATATGCACTTTACACATCCATATGATGGATTGCCTGTTGCTCAATCCTTGGATGATCTGAAGGGGTGGCTGACACCTTTGATTTCTGATACCACCCCGAGGTGGATCGAGGTGGGTTCCCCTATTGAGAAAAGGGATTTGAGTATTGCTCCCCAGTTCTGGTTTGGCTTTATCAGCAGCACCATTATGCCATCCCAGAAAGAGTCTGTCCTCTGCCATTCTAAGGCAGCATGCTTAGGGTCCATCATATCTAATATTTTAGATATGTACCACTCCAGCCTAGACACATGTTAGTTTGTAGAACTATCATATATTTGATATAGTAAAATCTACCGTGGTAAGTTATTAGATTTTACTCTTTGGCACATATTGATTTTCCACTAATTTAACCAGCCTAGCTGGTTTAATATGAGTCATGAATCAAACCATTTCTTGCTGATTGTTTTTAATTAATTGACTAACATCGTATATATAAAAGTTAGGAAGTAAAGAAGATTGTACCGCCTTCGTATTGGGAATACTTAAACGGTGAGAAGAATGCTCCGTATATGGTATTTTGTCACGACCCGAGTCTACACCATGGACGTGGCCGACACTCGAGAATCATTATTTTTCATCAAGTGAAACCTCATCCTGGCTCTGACTACAAGCGAAAGACTAACTCAAGCATACAAAAACATTAGAATTGAATTTAAAATTCATAAAACTCAAATAATTAACTCAGAATATTATAGTATATTCAACTAGCCCGAAATAGGCAACTTAAATGTTTAAAACATTTAACAAAAGAAATGAAACAGACTTCTAAAACTCTACTGTATATCTATGAATCCTCTAAATGGAAAATATGGAAGTCGGGACAAGACCCACCACATCCTAACAAAATTGAAAAGTAAATGGAATCCTCCGGAAACAAGGAAGCTCACCAAAGCTAACTCGAAATACAAGTAGTGTTAACGAAGCGCCTGTTGATGACCCTAGCTACTTGTATCTGCATCATCAAACAATACAGGCCAAATGGCATCAGTACATTGAATGGATGAGCATGCAAGGGGAAATCTAAAGCATAACATAAGCTTGAACTAAAATCGAAGGAAATATACTAACCTTGTCTCAAACTCACTCAACTCAAGGAATACTCAAGGATACTCAAAGGTACTTGATGAGTCCACGATTTGGACTCATTTAGGGCTTTATTTTAATATCTTTAGTGCCCTCAAATGCATATTTTGTGCCAATAACTGATGTAAATCCTTGATTTTCAAGTATTTGGATTGAGGAACAAAGCATGTGCACTAATGAGCAAAAAGGAACAAGGCAGCTGAAAGAACGAAGAAAAGAAGGCCTGGGGATCGCCTAAACCATTGGGCGAGTCTCCGAATGGCCATGCTCTCACCCAATGTTCTACTGTGCCAAGCCTTGAAGGAAAAAATCAAGTCGGCGATAGAAAGGAGCAGTCGGCGAATTGCCAAACGGTTCCGCGATGTAGTGCTATATCGCCCAAAGTTACGAAATTTGAAGATGTTGAAGGCCAAAGCAGAAAGGCAATAGAATTGACCAAAGGACTTATTGCGCCGAATGGTCCTTCGCAGCACATTTCTGACAACCATAAATAAGTTTTAAAATTTCTATTCTAGTATCAGATTTTTAATCCAGTTTAGTATCTATTATTCAATATCAGAGTTTTTGAGTAGAGAGCTTAGAACTGAGTTTTTGAGACAGTATTTTCTTAGCTTTGAAGATTTCCATTTCTGAGAAATTGGAAGTGGGTGTTGAAGATTCTTCATCTTAGACCTTTGTAAAGACAATATTAATCTTCCTCAGTTGCTGGAAACATAATTTGGAAACGATTTCTATCTTTTTATGATGTCTAGCTAAAACCCCAATTCTTGGGATGTGATTATGTGATTATAAGTTGATTTAGCTGCTGGGCATTGTTAATTGATAGTGTAAATGTTGTTTAAAAGTGATTTCATTAAGTAATTGTGGCTTAATCTAAAGGGTTGTAGTTGCAAATGCAACTATACCTTTATGTTTTTGGCTTGCTCGAGAGAGAGGTTTTAAAACCAAGATTACTGATTTGATGGTCTGTGGGTATTGGGTTGTCATGGGTTCAGCTCGAGAGAGTGAATCCTAAACCCTTTTCCACACATTTAGCTCGAGAGAGTGAATGGACTAAAGTGAAGGCTATTCTTAATTGCTGCTTATTGGTGTTCGACAGAAACCAATTTGATTCGGGGTAAATTGTTCGAGAGAAAATGTATCCCCACTAAAGTATCTTATTTACTAATTTAAAGTTATTCACTATTGATTACAATCACCTATTTGTCTACCTTAGCCCATAATCTAATCAAATCCCAAGAACCCGTCTGTATACTTGCTATTTTTGTGTTATTTGTTGTTGTAGCTGATAGTTGAAACCAAATCCCCCTGCTATTTGACACTTGTGTCACCCCAAACTTGAATAATAGTTTTATTCGTAAATGTTTTTACCTATGATTGACTTGAACATATTCATGCTTTTCTATTGATTTTCAAATACGTACCACTCCTTGTGGGATTCGACCCCAACTTACTTAGTTGGGTTATATTACTAACTAACGATTATTGACACTTAGTATTGGATGAAGTTTCTTTGAAACATTATTAATCAAAATGGTGCCACTGGCGGGGAGTGGTGTTACTTGATAATATTTAGCTAAGTTGAATTTTGTTCTTGTTAGTTATAGTCGACTTGATAATATTTAGCTAAGTTGAATTTTGTTCTTGTTAGTTATAGTCGACTTGATAATATTTAGCTAAGTTGAATTTTGTTCTTGTTAGTTATAGTCGACTTGATAATATTTAGCTAAGTTGAATTTTGTTCTTGTTAGTTATAGTCGACTTGATAATATTTAGCTAAGTTGAATTTTGTTCTTGTTAGTTATAGTCGACTTGATAATATTTAGCTAAGTTGAATTTTGTTCTTGTTAGTTATAGTCGAACTTACTTAATTTTTAGTTTTTGTTTGTGTGTTGTTGATTGTAGTAGTATAAAGGAGCATGTATTGTAGCAATGGTGACCAAATGGACCTCCCTCCTTTGAGAATGATGATTCTTAGGGATAACATCCTAAGCTTCAGGAAAATAGAGGGTGAGTCAATCCATGAGCTATGGTTGAGTTTTAAGTCACTATTATTACAATGCCCAGCTCATGGAATCTTAGAAAACATACTATTGGATTGCTTCTATAGAGGTCTTGGTCCGGAAAACAGAGAAGTGGCTGACCAAATGACTCCGGGAGGTCTATCACAACTACCATATGCAATAGCAACCCAACTCCTTGATCACATGGCCAAGACCAACAAGGAGACTGAGAATAACCAGATATTGACAACTTTGTTAACTCAGCTTGATCTAGTGGCCAGAAAGATCATGGACTTGGAAGCACTGGACAAAAAAAGACCGGTACATTCCCCCTCACGAGCGTATAAAGCCCAAAGTGTGCGAGGGTGGACAAATAAAATAGATGATCTCTCTCATTCTCCACAAAGTCAAATAGCACGATAAAGTATTGAATGAGATGAAAGAGAATCTCTCACTGCTGAATGAGATGACTGCTTCCCATTTCATATATGTTCGGCTGCTGGAGGCCCAAATGGGTCATGTGTTGTCTCCTCTCTACCCCACAATTCAAAATTGAGTGGGGAAGTCGTGCCACGACGTTAACTAAGGTACTTCTTGGGAGGCAACCCAAGTTTTTATCATTTTATTTTTGTTTTAGAAATAATGGTGTGTTGATTGTGCAGGTTGAAGTGCAAAAAGTGTTAGAAAGGTAATAATTGGCAAGCTAAAGGTCCAGTCGGCGCAGCGCCGAAGAGGTCGGCGAGCCTGACTTGGACCGCCGTTGGGCTCTAAACAATTTAAAATTGGAGTCTGTAAAACTCGGTGACCCCAGGAGCAACTTGGCGAATCGCAGACCAAGTCGGCGATCACGACTTTGTTCGCCGTTCGGACCCCCACATTAACTGGAGGTCTTGTAAAACTCGGCGAGGTAAGTACCCACTCGGCGCGTCGCCGAGTGGGTCGGCGAGCAAGACTAATGTCGCTGAATGGGCTAGAACTGGATGGTTTTTAAAGGCCAAAGGTTTAAACTTTCAAACTCTTTCACTTTCCCTCACTTTTAATCTTCCCAAACTCACACCCGCACATTAGTTTCTATATTTCTTGCATTTTTAGAGTGTTTTATTCATTGGAATTGTGTTCGGAGTGGATTACATTTCTGCCTGGCATTTCAATATCTTGTTTAATCGCATATAAGGTTGGTTTTTGGAACCCCGAGTTTATTTTTATCGAATTTATACTCATTTGTAATGATCTTATCTTAGTGATGTGTGTTGGGCCTCTCTGATCTTAATTGTTGTTGTGTGTGCCTGTTTTAAATTCGATATTCTTGCTCGTAATGCCTATAATGTTGAATTCCTGTAATTTTGTGCCTTAAAATTAGTTAAATCTTGTGGGGTTGTGCTTGCATTTGTTGAGTCTAGTTGGTTGAAGTCTAAGTAACTTGTATTTGTGCCAAATGACGTAATTTGCCCAATGATAGAGCGGGTGACATCATTCTTAAGGGTAAAAGTCGTCAAATGTCCAAATTTGGAAAAATCGGGAGAAGTCTGAGTATCCCAGGGTAATGGCTGTAATGGTTCTTGGTTTAATTTGATGGGTGCATGCTTTGATTTTGTTTTCGAGGGTTGCGGGGTTGAATTCGAGAAGTTGGGTTGAAAGTAGGCACGTTGGATCGTTTGGTAAGCTGGGTCGAGCTCCCCGAACCACTCGGCGGTTCGCCAAAGTTCCCCATCTCGCCTTTAATTTCATGATATACTTGAAGTTTGATTATGTAAATTTCGGTGAGAAGCTTGAGGTCGCCGAAGGCACTCAGCGACTCGCCGAAAGTCTTCTTGATCACCTTTTGTCTACACCCTTGAATCCCTTTTCCACTGTAACTTTCGGCGAGTTAATCCTTGCACACCGAATGTTGTCGGCGATTCGCCGAAAGGCCTTCCCATCGCCGACATGCCAAATTTTTCTGAGGATTTTGAGCCAATCCTTTCTGCGAGCCCGATCTAGCTTGCCAAAGTGATTCGGCGATTCGTCGACTTGTTCGGCAAGTCTATCTGCAACTGTGTTTCTGTGCTTTTGATTGAAGTGTTTTTAACTTTTTCCCGATATTTTGTAGACATGGCTAGACCAAAGGTTGTAGGTAGAAACATGCCACCCCGAAAGAAGGCTAAGGGGATTAAAATCAATGAGGATGCAGCTGCATCCAGAGGCAAGGTTACCAAGCTTCCCACAACTGGTGGGAAAGGTAAAGGTAAAGGGAAGGCACTTGTGTCACCGGAGGTCAGCTACGATAGTGACGGTATCTACGCCACACACCTCACTACTTCTGAGACTGAGGGTGAGCACTAGGAGCCTCAGACTATAGCTTCTGATGATGATGAGCTAGTAGCAGCACAGAGGGCAGAGCTGCGGTCCAAAATGATGAATGATTCGTCTAGGATTAGGAATACTCAGCCCACCACCACTCCTCCTCCAGTTCCAGCACATGCAGTGGTTCTTGCACCACCAGTTCAGGGTCCTCCCCCCAAGTCTATGAACAGATTAAAGACTGAGGGGCTGAGGACAATTATTGAGGAGAAGCGGCTATCCACGGAATGGGTGATTGATAGGTACCCCAAGATTCCCAAGACAACAGAGCCATCATTGTGGGGAGGTTAAAGAGCATCCAACGCAAAGCGGCCTTTCATTCCCTTGTTTCGTCGTGGCACACCCCCCCCCCCACAAGCACCCCCCAGCTCAGGGGGGACCAGAAAACGCCCTTCGTTTTCCACCCTTCGTCGGCCCTTGCCGCCTTCCGGTCGGCCTTTCGAATGCCTTCTTCCTTACTTTTCTGAGAAGCCCTTTACGACTATACTATAAAGGATAGGGGGGTGTTCGCCTTTGGAAACTTAGCTACTTAAGTCCTTCTCAGAAAGTCAAAGTAAGGGCATGAGTTGTCTGAAGTCTCATAATTTCCAAATCTTCACAAAGCCCCGTGGCCCGTATATTCCAAATTGGGTCCGGGAGTTCTACACTGCTTATGGGGCCTTGATACCACAGAGGAAGAAAGCAGGCAACAATATTTAAACATGTTGACTATGTAGTTGTTCGGGGAAAAAAGGTCAAGTGTGATAGTGAGGCTATTAATGTTGTCCTGGATTGTCCCAATGACATTGATGACAAGTGTTAGCATCTGATTAGGACAAAGACTGGATAATATGAAGAAATGGTTGGCCCCGCTCATATCAGACGGTACTCCTAAGTGGCTGGAGATTGGAGCACTAATTGAAAAGAAGGATCTTAACATTGCTGCAAGGTTCTGGTTTGGCTTCATCAGCAACACTATCATGCTATCCTAGAACGAGTCAATCCTCCGTCTAGCCAAGGCAGTCTGTCTTGGTTGCATCATAGATGAGACAAGGATAAATCTGGGGATCACTATGGCACAGGATATGGTCATGAGGGCCAAGTTGTGCCAGATCTCACTTCCCTTCCCGGTATTGATCACCGAGCTATGCAGACGAGTGAATGGACTAAAGAGAAGGCTGTTCTTAATTGCTGCTTATTGGTGTTCGAGAGAAACCAATTTGATTTGGGGTAAATTGTTCGAGAGAAAATTTATCCCCACTAAAGTCTAGCTTATTCACTATTGATTGCAATCACCCATCTGTCTACCTTCACCCACAATCCAATCAAATCCCAAGAACTCGTCTGTATACTTGCTATTTTCGTGTTATTTGTTGTTGTAGCTGATAGTTGAAACCAAATCCCCCTATTATTTGACACTTGTGTCACCCCAAACTTGAATCATGCTTTTATTCGTAAATGTTTATACCTATGATTGACTTGAACATATTCATGCTTTTCTATTGATTCTCAAATACGTATCACTCCCTGTGGGATTCGACCCCAACTCACTTAGTAGGGTTATATTACTAACTAACGATCGTTGACGCTTAGTATTGGATGACGTGTCTTTGAATCGTTATTAATTAGTACTTAAACTTACTCAACTCAGTAATAAGTTACTCAACTCGATCAAAAAGGGCTCAACTCAAGAACAAGGTACTCAACTGAGTGAAATAGGGCTCAACTCAACAACAAGGTACTCAACTCAGTGAAACATAGATCAAATCAATTCAATGAAACATAGTTGAACTCAAGATACACAACTCAAAATACTCAACTCAAGATAAAGCAATAATAAAATATATAATATATAAGGAAAGCTTTTAAAACAGTAGATAATAACTCAATTGTATGTAAAAATACAATAATAACTCAATTGTATGTAAAATATAATAATAAATCTTATTTGAGAGATTCTCTAATCGACAACCATCACTATAAACTATGTAATGAAACAGCGTCTCGTCCACTCTTCCAGAACTGTCTTATACCTTGTCGGGTATAGAACTCCTTAACTAAGTGGATCTACTAAGCTATGCATAAAAAGCAATAGGAAATCATCTAAAAAGTATGACCCTTTACCCATGTTGGCAGACATGGTTTATAAGGATTTTGAGTTGTCTGAACACATCCCCATATCGGTGCTCCATACTACTCCCAATAATATATACTTATGCTCATATTTTAAAGATATAACTCTTTCTCTGGTTTGAGATAATTGCTCAAACTACCCTCTTAAAAGAGGTAACTACTCTTGAAATAACTTTGAACTCATAACTCATTTAAAATCTCAGTTTTCTTTTATCAATGTAAAAATTGATGCCTCTGGGAATACATAGTCCCCTTATACTCTTACTCAACTCATAATTGGGAACTCTTTCTCAAAATATATCAAAATCATACTATAATATGATTATTGATCACTCGGGAAGTTATACTGCATAAACATTGATGGTATATCTAGATACCATACTGCTCATACATTGATGGCATAATCGATTGTTATACTAATCATGTTTTTAGAAAAAATCTTTTCTCAAAACTCATCTTTACTTTCTCAAAACTCAGTTTAAGAACTCAAGTGATAGCTTTAAAAAGCTTCTCAAAATTCATAAGTCAACTCATAGGGTTCATGTGGAAATATGGACATGAACGACTCAACTCAGGAGTCTTAATAGCAATATAGAAACTCAGTACCCAGAACTCTAGACTCAAGAACTTGGAACCATAACTCATAACTCGATGATAGTACTCCTCTCATAGATACTCAATTTATGGAGTTCATGCTAAATTATGGGCATGAAGGACTCGACTCATGGATCTCAATGATAATTCAGACTCCTGAATACCCTCTTTTCATTCTCATACTCAGTTACTCGAGTCTTGAAACAAACTATAAGTAATTGTAGAAGACTCCTAGAAAATACTTAAAGGGACTTTCTCAAACTCTACCTTTACTCTACCTTGAATTTGAATTATGAATTCAAGAATCATGGTTAGGATATATATAGGATTTCTCAATGATTAGGTGAAGTTTTGATAGTTGATAATAAGAAACGGGTGAAGAACAAACTGGGGAGCATGTGCACGACACGGAGAAGGGTTATTATTTTTTGTCGAAAAATAAAATTTTGGGACAGTGGAGTCTGCGTCCTCTCTGCAACGCAGACCTGGGCGCCGATCGCTGCCCGACTTTTATACATCTTCCAAACTCAATTCCACTTCTACCCACTTTAGTTGTAAGGTCAAAATTCACGAATTTTTATTACTCGGAACAATATTAGCGAAACCCACACAAGGAACTATCAATTAACTCATCTTATTCGAAAACCCTCGCCTCAAGAACTCAACCAAACATCATAATTCAAGAATGAAGAACAATGCTTCAAGAATTTTATCAAGAACCTCAATATACTCAATCTCAAGGATGAATTTGAAAGTGAAAACTCATGATTGGCGCATGGGAGAATGAGCCCAACACTGTGAAAACTTACATACCTCAAAAAAATCAATTCTTGGCAGAAATCCTCAAAGCATTGCAATAATCTTGATCCTTCTTCCTTTTCTCCTCTTTTCCTCTTCTTGAACTTCTTTCTAAACCATAAGTGTATTTTAGAATTTGTGTAAACTGACCCAAATCAGTTTAGACCTTTAAAATATTACTAAAAACATTTTAAGTTGAAGAGGTAAGGAAAAGACTAAAATACCCCTCATTAAATTGGGTCACTTTCCTTAATTGGACGGGATGACATCAAACGGGCATATCTCCCTCACCAGAACTCTAAATTTAGAAAACTCGGTGGCATTGGAAAGAGGATTCAATGACCTTTCATTTGATATCTTATGGACCACTTAAATAATCATGTACGCAAAGTTATGGTCGTTTGAAGTTGACCCAAAACTTAAAGGAACTTAGGAATGACTTGAATGAATTCTCTTTAGTTCTTTTTGGAACTCAAGGTGCTAAATATTGTGACCTTAACGCTTAGGAATATTTAAATTTCTCAGCAAAATCTTACTTACAATGAAGAATGGTTCGAGTCTTAGCTTAAAATCTTACTTACTCGCACGATTCATAAGGATCTCCTCATAATATAATAGTATATTCAACTAGCCCGAAATAGGCAACTCAAGTCTTTAAAACATTTAACAAAATAAATGAAACATACCTCTCAAACTTGACTGTCTATGTATGAATCCTCTAATTGATAAAGATTCTAGTCGGGACAAGACTCATGACATCCTAACAAAACTGAAAAGTAAATGGAATCCTCCGAAGCAAGGAGGTTCAACAAAGCTAACTCGAACTACAAGTAGTATCAACAAAGTGCATGTTGATGACCCTAGATACTTGTAACAGAATCATTAAATGATGCAGGAAAAATGGCATCACTACATTGAATGTACGAGCATGCAAGGGGAAATATAAAGAATAACATACGCTGAAATCGAAGGAAACATACTTACCTTGTCTCAAACTCACTCAACTCAAGGAATACTCAAGGATACTCAAAGGTATTCAAACTTACTCAACTCAAAAGTACTCAAGGATAAGATACTCAACTTAGTAATAAGGTACTTAACTCAATGAAATAGGGCTCAGCTCAACAACAAGGTACTCAACTCAGTGAAGTATGGGTCAACTCAACAACAAGGTACTCAACTCAATGAAACATAGATAAATTAAATTCAATGAAACATAGTTCAACTCAAGATACTCAACTCATGATACTAAACTCAAGATAAAGCAATAATAAAAGATGCAATATATAAGGAAAGTTTTTGAAAACAGTAGATAACAACTCAATTGTATGTAAAAATACAATAATAACTCAATTGTATGTAAAAGTACAATAATAAATCTTGTTTGATAGATTCTCTAACGGACAACCATCACTATGAGCTATGTGATGATACAACATCTCGTCCACGCTTCTAGAACTGTCATATACCTTGTCGGTGTATAAAACTTCTCAATTAGGTGGATCCACCAAGCTATGCTTAAAAATCAATAAGGAATCATCTAAACAATATAACCATTTATCCATGTTGGCGGACATGATTTATGAGGATTTTGAGTTGTCTGAACTCATCCCCATATCGGTGTTCAATACTACTCCCAATAATATATACTTATGCTCATATGTTTAAAAACATAACTCTTCCTCCGGTTTGAGATAATTTCTCAAACTACCCTCTTAAAAGAGGTAACTACTCTTGAAATAACCTAGAACTCATAACTCATTTAGAAATCTCAGTTCCTCTTTTATCAATGTTAAAATTGATTCCTCTAGGAATACATAGTCCCCATATACTCTTACTCAACTAATACTTGAAAACTTTTTCTAAAAAATATATCAAAATCATACTATAATATGATCATTGACGAATCGAGAGTCAAACTGCATAAACATTAATGGTATATCTAGATACCATACTGCTCATACATTGATGGCATAGTTGATTGTCACACTAATCATATTTTTAGAAAAATCTTTTCTCAAAACTCATCTTTACTTTCTCAAAACTCAGTTTAAGAACTCAAGTGTTAGCTTTAAAAATCATCTCATAATTCATAACTCAACTCATAGGGTGAAGTTGAATTATGGACATGAACGACTCAACTCAGGGGGTCTTAATAGCAATATAGAAACTCAGTACTGAGAACTCAAGACTCAAGAACTCAAGAACTTGGAACTCATAAATCAATGTTAATACTCCTCTCATTGATAGTCGATTTATGGAGTTCATGCGGAATTATGGGCATGAACGACTCGACTCAAGGATTTCAATGATAATGTAGACTTATGAATACCTTTTTTCATTCTCATTCTCACTAACTCGAGTCTTGAAACAAACTATAAGTGATTGTAGAAGGCTCCTCGAAAAGACTCAAAGGGGCTTTCTCAAACTTTACATTTACTCTACCTAGAATTTGAATTATAAATTCAAGGATCATGGTTAGGATATATTTATAGGATTTTCAATAATTAGGTGAAGTTCAGATATTTGGTAATAAGAAACGAGCGAACACACAAACTGGGAGCATGTGCGCGACGCGGAGGAGGGTTATTATTTTTGGTCGTGAAATAAAATCTTGGGACAGTGGAGTCCGCGTTCTCTCCGCGACGCAGACCTGGGCACCTAAATCTGACCGACTTTTCTTCCTCTATTTCACTCCTACCCACTTCAGTTCTAAGGTCAAAATTTACGAATCTTCATTACTCAGAACAATATTAGCAAAACCCGCACATAGAACTATCAATTAACTCATTTTATTCGAAAACCCTCACCTCAATAACTCAACCAAACATCATAATTCTAGAATGAAGAACAATACTTCAAGAATTTCATCAAGAACCTCAATATACTCAATCTCAAGGATGAATTTGAAATTGGAAACTAATGATTGGAGCGTGGGAGAATGAACCCAACATTATGAAAACTTAAATACCTCGAAAGAATCAAATTCTTAGCGGAAATCTTCAAAGCTTTGCAAGAATCTTGATCGTTCTTCCTTTTCGCCTTTTTCCCTCTTCTTGTACTTCTTTCTAAACCCTAAGCATATTTTAAGATTTGTGTAAACTGACCCAAATCAGCTTAGACCCTTAAAATATTACTAAAAATGTTTTAAGTTGAAGTGGTAAGGAAAAGACTAAAATACCCCTCATTAAATCGGGTCACTTTCCTTAGCTGGACAGGCTGACTTCAAACATACATATCTCCCTCATCCAAACTCCAAATTCAAAAAACTCGATGGCGTTGGAAAGAGGATTCAACGACTTTTCATTTGATATTTTATGGGCCACCTAACTCATCCTGTACTGAAAGTTATGGTCCTTTGAAGTGGACCCAAAACTTAAAGAAACTTACGAATGACTTAAATAAATTCTTTTTAGTTCTTTTTGGAACTCAAGGTGCTACATCTTGTGACCTTAACGCTTAAGAAAATTTTAATTCCTCGGTAAAATCTTATTCACAACGAAGAGTGGTTCGAGTCTTAGCTCAAAAATTTTCGGGGTGTTACATATTTACTGATGAACATGAGAAGTTGAAGGTAGATGGAGAAAATGGATGAAAGATACATCAAGATCATGCACAATTGCAGTAGTACTGATTGGTACCATCGCCTTTGCAGCAGTAATCACAGTACCAGGTGGAAACCACGAACATAGTGGACTCCCCATTTTCTCTAGAAACATCGCTTTCATCATTTTTGCAATCTCAAATACAGCTTCATTGTTCACTTCAAGTACCTCTCTATTAGTGTTCTTGTCAGTTTTGACATCTCGTTATGTAGAAGGAGATTTCTTGCATACTTGGCCAAGGAGGGACTGTTAACTCTGTTTCTTTCCATAATATCCATGATGATTAACTTCACTGCAACGGTGTATCTCATGTTTGGGCAGAAGAAAGCATGGGCTCTTCTACCCCTCACGACAATGGCTTGCCTACTGATTACTTCATTTGTGCTTCTGCAATTTCCCTTCCTTGTTGCTCTCATTTCCTCGACATATGGGGCTGGATTTTTTGGAAAGAAGAGTAACCTCTTGTTTTAGTGACGAATTTTGTTATTATCTATATTACTGTAAAATCATGAAGGTCCTTAGAATTAAAATGTTGATTTAACTTTTTGTCCTTTGCTGAAAGATTCTATAACAAATGTAATTTTCATTTACTATTTTCCTTAAATTACTAATTAATTATCTTTATCAAATTTAAGATTAAGGAAATCCTAAAATATATGGTAAGAGGAAATTATATGATAAAAGGTACAAGGAGAATTAATAATTAAGGATTCTTAAAATATATGATACAAGAAAAATATATTTTAAAAATTAAAGAATTCTTAAACATATGATAAGAGAAACATATATGGTAAGAGTTCTAAGGTTTCTCTCATCAATATAACCATAAGATGTGTCAATGGTTCTCATTTAATGATGCAAGTGTGTGATTATTTATATTGATTGACAATTGTTGCTCAGTGCTTAATGATTTTGACATGCTAGTTAAGGTCAAGTGTTGATAGAGGAAATATGATAGAGAAGGGTAAACACACTTGTATTTACAAAGTGTTGATTTGGTTACTGTGTACTTGTATGTTCAATATTTGAGGTTTGGGCTATGCTATAAGGATGATATGCATTTATATCTATTAATGATAATTCCTATTACTTGTGACTCTATTGTTTGACTATGTGGAGTCAACCTGTCCACGTGCTTTACAATTGTAATCTTAGTCAGCCTATGATGCCTATTAATACATAATATTTATACTGATACTACTCATGCACTTTCTTTAGAGGGTAGACTGTGATCCAGAAACGTCCTCGCATGTAGCATAACTACATTCCAGATTTGAGGATGAGCTACTTCCATTCAGGCTGCCACAGATCTTCTCCTGATTTGATGTGATACTCTTTATTATTTACTAGTTCTCAAATACGTTGCATGTGTATTCCAGGCTAAGTAATAATTTGTTATAATAATATTAGAATAAATGTGTAATGGGTTATATGAATTTTAAAAGGGAAATATTATCTTTGTCAGATTTAAACTTTTGAGTCCCTTCATCTTTGAATTTAATAGAAACAAATAGTTAAATTGTGTATATATAATATCAAAATGTATATAACATGACAGGCTATTAAGATCAACGTATTTCATGCGATGCAACATCGCATTAGACAGAGAACTTCAAAGTTTGAATTAAACCTCTAAAATACAAGTTCATCTAAAATATATCATCTTATATATAACCAAAATATTTCTAAAGTAATCCATGCAATTACATATTCAAGAGTAACCCAAATTAAACTTAATAGTATAAAGACACAACAACTTTACTAATCAACATCACCTGGGAGGTAAACTACCACAAAATGCATTCTTGACAAGATATCGAAACCATTGCTTCACTTTAATGTTTTCTCAAATCTGCACTTGTCTAGATAAACTTAATATTAGTATGTATATATCAGACAAGTTAAAGAATCTAATTTTTAGTATATGAAATAATTAATAGTAAAATATAAACTATACTAATGGCTCGACATATTCATGAACTTCACACTAATATTTTCTGAATCTATTGATTTAGTTATAAAAAGGTAAGTGTATTCTTTGGTAGATATTATAAAAGAATATTATAAAACAGTAGTGTTTGAATATGGGTTAAAATGCCCATTAAGAAGGTGACTTTAATGTATATATTCATTAATACGGGAAAACGAACCAACATTATACTCTGTAATAATTATTGAAACCTAAAAAAAAAAGATACAAATGTTCCAACGTAAGATAAGAGAGAAATAACACCAAAAATTTGAATAGGCTTCACTAAGTCATTACAATTGTAACACCCCAAAATTTTCTAAGCTAAGGCCGGAACCATTCTTTATTTACATGTAAGGTCGTATCAGTTGATTCTTAAGTTGCTCATATTTTTAAAGGTTAATTCTTTAGTGTGAGAATAGATTTGGATATGAATTAAGGTGACAAGAACCCCCTAGCACAAAGTTGGTATGAGTTGAAAGTTTCCTTATTGATTGAATTTTGATATATGATTTTACTTGGGTCAACTTCAAATGATTATATCTCTAATCAAACAATAAATAGGTGACCCAGGACTTATCAAATTGAAGGTATATATTTCCTCCTTCCAACTCCACCAAATTTGTCTCATTTCGAGTTCGGCGTAAAATATTATGACCATTTACCAGAGACTACCGTAGCAGAGTTTCCTAAGTCAGTTCCTACGAATCCTTTCTATGGGCCGTAAAAGTTTCTACGACTCCTACCGTCAACTCATCAAAAACTTCAGAGAGTCTAATTTTTAGGGTCCAATTTCTATGGATCCATTCTAAGAGTCGTACGAACTTCTGTGGGCCGTAGTTTGGACCCGTAGAATGGACTTTTGAGCCTGAAAATTGTATAAATTCTACGAATTGGATCTATAGTTCGTAAAAACTTTTATGGATCATAGGTTGGACCCGTAGAATGAAATTTTGACCCTTAAAATTCAATATAAATTCTACGGATGGGATCGATGGTTCGTAGATCAAACCACGAACTATAGATTGACCCCTAAGTGGTTTTCGCCAGTTTTTAAGAGGGGTAGTTTAGTCTTTTCTCACCCCTTCTAAGCCTTAACCACGATATTCTTACACTTAATTACAGGTTTAAACAGTGTTAATCAATCATTTTATGTTCATTAACGCTTCCAAGTCTGAGAGCAAGGATCCAAGTAGAAAGCTACGGTTTCGAGCGTTCTTTGAGTTTTCACCGATTTTGTGAAGAAATTTGTTCTTCTAGGTATGTAAGGATACTCATAATGGTGGAGTTAGTTTGTCCTCATGCCCTCCATCTTCTTTCTATCAGTAAAGAATTATATCGAATTACATCCTTAGTTTTGATAATTCTTGAGATGAGTTTCGTTGCTGAATTCTAAATTCTATTCTTGATTTTTGAGTTGCTATATCTTGCATTGAGATTATTGAGTTGATTATTCATGTCTATTTTTCAGGATGAACCCTATTATTGATTTATTATTGAGTTATTAGCGAGTTAGCATTGTGCATCCTTTTAACCAAACTTTTTATTCTAAACTAATTTTTTGAGAAAGTAAAGACGAGTTTTAGGTAGAGTTTAAAGAGTGATTTGAGTAGAAGTATAAGGGAACTTAGTATTTCCAAATGTATCACTTTTTACATTGAGAAAAGGTTGATTTCTAAATGAGTTAATGAGTTCAGATATATTTCAGAGCAGTACCTCTTTTAAGAAGATATTTTGAGCAATTACCTCAAATTGAGAAAGGGTATGTTTTTTATACATTTGAGTATGAGTATATATTTATTGAGAGTAGTATGGAGCACCGATATGGGGATGAGTTCAGACAACTCACATTCCTCATAAACCATGTAGCCAACATGGGTAAAGGATCGTGCTTTTTAGATGACTCCTTATTACTTTTGAGCAGAGCTTTAGTGAATCCACTTTGTTGAGATGTTCTATATCTAGGCAAGGTATAGGACATTGATAGAGTGGGTGAGACGTTATATCATCACGTTACTCATAGTGATGGTTGTTAGTTAGTGAATCTCTCATATAGAGTCAAAAGTATATTTTTATCATATCACTTAATAGGTTGAGTTCAAATATAAGTACATATTTATGAAGTTTAAATGTTTTCACTCCATTATTGTCACGCCTCGAGGCTACCCCTTGGACGCGGACACGGGACCTAAGATCACGAGTGACCCCAAGCTAACCCTACTGGCATAATCATAAGCATACTAAAGATAAACTGAGCAATAAAACTGCGCGGAAGCTAAATCATGTGAAAATCTGAAATGATGGGGAATACCCATATACTAAATCTGAATATATGAAAACTGTGAGTTTGAGTACAAATGAAAAGTCAAACTCTAACAATATATCTGAATCTAACTATGTTTGAAATAAGCCTCTACTGACTAGAAATGTTGGGACATGCCCCAACTAGATCTAGCAAAACTGAAACTAAAGCGAAAAGCAAGAAAGATAATCATGTCACTAGTCCTCGAAGAATGAGGACTCACCACTGATGATGTTGAACTGAAGATCGGAAACCAATCTATGCGTGATCTGATTGCTGAGGACCTGAACCTACATCATGAGAAGATGAAGCGCAAAGTATGCGTCAGTACTTGAAGGGTACTGAGCATGCAGGATAGAGTAAAGTTAAATAATATCATAACTAAGCAAGCAATAAAGCAATACTATAATCTGAACATGATGAGGATACTGAAAATATTGAACACGACTAAACTGAATGCAATTACCAAGTTTAAAATATGCTAAGACTGAAAACTGAACTATATTGATAACATGGTCAATGCAATAGGATCTGGCTGAACGGTAAGGGAGCTACTAATAACCGACATAAAATCACATGAGCTAAATGTTGAGTCTGATGTATACGCCCCCATCGAGAGGACCCAATATACCCTACCAGAGGTATAAAGGCATACTGGTGTGATCACTAAAATGATGCCCACAGAGAGGACTTACAACATACGGGGCATGTAGTTCTGGGACTTGATGGTGTCTGACCCTAGTCCACTCGGTATTAAGCTTCCCAATTAATTAAGTAATTTAACATTTTTATGACTGAAGTTCTGTAATACGGGATAGCTCAAATACTGACATGCAAACTCTGAGAATGTAACAATTATGACTGATAATGTGACATTCGTAAATTGAAGCATGTGTATATCTAGAATTACTGAATAATCTGACCTAGCATGCATAATTCATGAACTAACAAATATATACAACTAGGGTTCTGAATATCATACGAGAAACTGAGTAATAACATGATAATCTGATTTGGATCGTTAAAGTAAATAATTCATGATACTCTTCTGAAGTTCTAGAAACCCTAAGTCTAGATAATAATAAGGAAATCAAGAATCTGACTGAAATCTAGGGACCTAATGGGTGAAAGGAACCCACTAGTGAAATTCCACATACCTTGTGAAGAATTCCACACAAAAATCTTTCGATTTTGGGGCTAAAATTGATGGAACCTTGCTGCGTTCTTGAACTAGGGTTGTTAACCTCTTTCTCCTCTTAAGCTCTAGTTTTTTTTCTATGTTTTCAAGAATGATCTGACTTAGGTAAGTGCTAGTTATGTTTCTAGGCTAAAACTGATCAAAACCACATAGTTTATGGTTTAGACGACGTAGTTTAGGGGTCCAACGCATAAGGAAAGGACCAAAAGACCCCTGACTTAACTATTGTCGGGGACACCGACGGACCATCGATCGACTGACGATCTGTGCTGGTCAACCATCAGTCGCGACTGGGAGCTGAACTGGGGGTGTTGATCCACGGACACGGACCACGGTCCTTGGCCTGACCTACGGTGCATGGGTTCGGCCGTGGGTCAACACTTAGTCACTTTTCTAGGGCTGATTCCTGGGGGGTTTGCAGATGCAAACCACAGACCACCAGCACGGGCCATGGGTCACCCTACGGTCCATGGGTGGCAACTGTGGGTTGCACCTGTAACTTCTAGAAATCTACTTTGAGGTCTGTTTTTGGATACGGGGTGTTACATTATCTCCCCCTTGGAAACATTTGCCTTCTAATGAAGACTAAACTAGCTGAAATGGAGGGAGAGTGCTGCAATCCCTTCCACTAGGTACTGGAAACTGATTTCTGACTAAACTAAGTTCCAAGAACATGCAAATATGCTTAAAATGCAAGTATAAACTGAAGAAACATGATACTAACACTGGAATTATGCATGAGTGACTAAAAACATAAGAGGAACTATTACCTCATGCTGGAATGGAATCGGAAGGACACTTGGCCTTCATGTCTGCTTCTGCTTCCCAAGTAGCTCTCTCTACGAACTGACTCCTCCACAAACCCTTGACTGAAGCGACTTCTTTGTTTCTCAACTTTCGAACTTGACAATCATGGATTTCAATTGGTACCACTTCATAAGTGAGACAATCCTTCACAACCACACTTTTTAAAGGTACAATAGATGTTGGATCACCCACACACTTCTTCAACAACGAAATGTGAAAAACTGAATGCACTGTTGTTAGTTCTGTTGGCAACACTAACTCATAAGCCACTTTACCAACCCTTTTCAAGATCTTGTAAGGGCCTACATATATAGGACTGAGCTTCCCTTTCTTTCGAAATATCATCACCCCTTTCATAGGCGACACTTTCAGGAAAACCCAATCATCAACTTGGAACTCTAGTTCCCTTCTCCTTACATCTGCATAAGACTTCTGGCGACTTTGGGCTGTCTTAAGTCTTTCTCTAATGAGTTGCACTTTCTCAATAGCATCAAGAACTGAATCTGGCCCTATCAAGGCTGCTTCACCCACTTCAAACCAACCAACTGGAGATCTACACCTATGCCCATAACTATTATTGTAGGCGAACTCTATAAGAGGGAGATGATCATCCCAACTACCCTTGAAATAGATCACACAAGCTCTCAACATGTCCTTGAAGGTGTGAATGGTACGATCTTCCTAACCATTTGTATGTGGATGATATGTTGTGCTAAGGTTAACTTGAGCACCAAGACCTTTCTGAAATGACTTCCAGAAATGAGAGGTAAACTGAGGACCTCTATCTGAGATGATAGACAAAGGAACCCCATGCAACCTGACTATCTCATTAATGTAAATCTTGGCGTATTCTTCTGTCGAATCTGTAGTCTTGACAGCCAAAAAGTGTGCAGACTTAGTAACCCTGTCAACAATCACCCAAATGGAGTCATGTTGTTTGCGAGTATGAGGTAAACTTGTGATGAAGTCCATGTTGATCACTTCCCACTTCCAAGTAGGAATGTCGATCTCCTGAGTCATAACTCCTGGTTTCTGATGTTCTACCTTGATTTGCTGACAATTGGGCCACTTAGCCACAAAATTCGCTATATCCCTTTTCATACCATTCCACCAAAAGACTTCCCGTAGATCACAGTACATCTTAGTGGCACCTGGATGAATAGAATATCTGGAGTTATGGGCTTATGCAAAAATCTGTTGTCGTAGCTCACCCACCTTAGGAACACATAATCGACCTTGATAGCAAAGTACACCATCTCTCCCTTGGGAGAAAACCTCAACCCTCTGTTGATGGATTGCATTCTTTAGTTGAAGCAATATCGGATCACTGTCTTGCTTTTCCTTAACTTCCACTACCAAAGAAGATTCTGACCCATTCTGAACTATTACACCACCGTTTGATATGCTCATAAGACAAACTCCTAAGCGATCAAGTTTGTGAACATCTTTTGCTAGTTCCTTTCTTCCTTCCTCAAGATGCGCTACACTACCCATAGTTAGTCTACTAAGAGCATCTGCTACTACATTGGCCTTACCAGGATGGTAATGCACACTCATATCATAATCCTTGAGGAATTCAAGCCATCTCCTCTGGCAAAGATTCAACTCTTTCTGGGTGAACACATATTGAAGGCTCTTATGGTGTGTTAACACATCTACATGAACACCATATAAGTAATGTCTCCAAATCTTAAGGGCAAACACCACTACTCCAAACTCGAGGTTATGAGTTAGATAGTTCTTATCATGCACCTTAAGTTGTTTAGAAGCATAAGCTATAACCTTACCTCACTGCATCAACTCATAACCTAGGCTGACTCTGGATGTATCACAGTAGATAACATAACCATCTGAACCCTTTGATAGAGTCAAAATAGGAGCCATAGTCAACCTAGTTTTCAGTTCTACAAAGCTTTTCTCACAATCATCTGACCACTGAAACTTGACCTTCTTTTGCGTCAACTTATTCATTGGAGAGGCTATGGATGAAAATCCTTCCATGAACCTTCTGTAATAACCCGCTAGACCCTAGAAATTTCTGATATTTGTCAGAGAGGTAGGTCTGGGCCATTGTTTCACTGCTTCTATTTTTTGAGAATCCACTTGAATCCCTTCGCTCTAATGTGACCAAGGAAAGCAACATATTGCAACCAAAACTCACATTTGCTAAACTTAGCGAATAACTAGAAATCTTTGAGAGTTTGCAGAACAACCCTTTAATGATTCGCATGTTCTTCCTCATTTCTAGAGTAAATAAGGATATCATCAACAAAGACGATAACGAACAAGTCCAAGTACTGTTTGAACACTCTGTTCATCAAATCCATAAAGATGCAGGAGCATTGGTTAGTCCAAATGACATAACTACAAATTCATAATGACCATACCGAGTTCTGAAGGCTTTCTTCGGAATGTCACTATCTATGACTCTGAGCTGATGATAATCGGATCTGAGGTTTATATTTGAGAAATGACTAGCACCCTGAAGTTGGTCAAACAAATCATCAATCCTAGGGATGTGATACTTATTCTTGATTGTGACTTTTTTCAACTGCCTATAGTCAATGCACATTCTGGTAGATCCATATTTCTTCTTCACGAACAGCACTGGTGCACCTCATGGGGAAATATTGGGTCTAATGAAGCCCTTATCTAGAAGATCTTTCAACTTCTCTTTCAATTCCTTAAACTCAGCTGGAGCCATTATGTAAAGAGGAGTAGAAATAGGTTAGGTATCTAGAAGGAGATCAATTCCAAAGTCGATTTCCCTTTCGAGAGAAACTCCAGAAAGATCTTCTGGAAACACTTCTGGGAACTCATTGACTACCAGAACAGACTAAAGAGTTGGGGTTTTGGAGCTTGAATCCTTAACCCGAACTAGATGATATAGATACCCCTTAGAAATCATCTTTCTTGCCTTAAGGTAAGAAATGAATCAACCCATAGGCTCTAAGCTACTACCTTCCATTCTAAGATTGGTTCGTCTGGAAACTTAAAATGAACAATCCTAGTTCTACAATTGACTGAGGCATAACAGAGTGTAACCAATCCATGCCTAGAATGATATCGAAGTCTACCATATCTAACTCTACAAGATCTGTTGAAGTGACTTTTTGGGAGACTATAATAGGGAAATTTATGTACATCCATCTAGCTATGACTGGATCACCGACTCGAGTAGAGACTGAGAAGGGTTCTAACAGAGTTTTTGGACTAACATCGAATTCGACTGCTATATAAGGAGTTAAAAAGTAAAGAGTAGCCCCTGGATCTAACAATGCATAAATATCAAGGTCAAAGACTCGTAACGTACCAGTGACTACATCAGGAGAATCTTCGTGATCCTGGCTAGCCTGGAGAGCATACAACCTATTTTGACACAGACCACCACCTGTATCACATGAGTTACCCTGTTGAGTCGGGCGACCTGCTGGTGCTGCTGAAGTTGTGGACTGAGCTCTACCATTATTACCTCCTTGACCCTGTTTAGAAGGACAATCTTTCAACCTGTGACCAGACTGACCACATCCAAAGCATCCTTCCTTTCCTACAAGACACTCACTCGGATGGTTCTTACCACACTTTGGACAAATTAGGTAGGTTTTGGTGCCTGAAATACTACCTTGAGACTTAGAGCCTAATGCCCTACCTTTCTGATCATTTCGGAACTTGGAGGATGAAACACTAGCTGATGAAGGTGCTGAAGTTGAAGACTTCTGCTGAAATTGCGAGCGATTTCCACCACCCGATTTCTGTTGAGAATAGTCATAGTTTCCTGTCCTAGCCTTCTTATTCTCCTTGGCCTGTTCCCTAAGCTTATCACCCTCAACCTGCTGAGCATGAGTCATGAGCCTAGAGATGTACATATCTTCAAGCAACATAACCTTCCTACACTCTGGTTTCACAAGATCGGATGCCTCATACATGAACTTGTTTATTTGAGCCCTGGAATCGGCCACCATGTGAGGAGCATACATGGAGAATTGGGTGAACTTGAGTCCATACTCTTGGACCGTCATAGAACCCAGCCTCAAATTGATAAATTCCTGAGCTTTTCCCTCCATCAACTCTCTTGGGAAGAACCTGTCCAGAAAGGTCTCACTGAAGCATTCCCAAGTGATAGGAGTTACATTTGTACCCTTGTTCTCTTTCCACTGAGTATACCAGATATGAACCACATCCTTAAGTTGGTAAGATGCCAACTCAACCCGATCATTCTCAGTTACCTACATCACTCCAAAGATCTTCTTGACCTCATCAATGAAGCTTTGGGGATCCTCACCAATCTGCGATCCTAAGAACTCAGACGGATTCATCCTAACGAAATCATGAACTCTAGCTGCAGCTGACCTAACATTAGCATTTGTCAGAACTGGAACCTGCTGATTGTTCTGGTTGGTCACACTCTGAGCTAACAACTGGATAGCATTCCGGAATTCAGCATTCAAACCTTCCTGATCTAGGACTGGAGGAGCTGCGTTTGCATTTCTGGCATTCGCATTCCTTCCATAAGCTCTACGAGGAGGCATGATCTGAAAGCGCATAACGAAGGATTAGTACGAGGAATTAGATCATACCTTACATACGATAAGAGTAACAAAAAAAGTGAAGTTTTCCTAAAACACTTCGTAGCCTCCCTCTCATTAGATGTGGTGCACTTCACACCCATGAAAAGAACTCTACTTAGTGCGGCTTTTCAGACATCCTAGGACACTTAAACCTAGGCTTTGATACCAAGTTTGTCACGCCTCGAGGCTACCCCCTAGACGCAGACACGGGACCTAGGATCCCGAGTGACCCCAAGCTAACCCTGCTGGCATAATCATAAGCATACTAAAGATAAACTGAGTAATAAAACTGCGCGGAAGCTAAATCATGTGAAAAGCTGAAATGATGAGGAGTACCAATAAACTAAATCTAAATATATGGAAACTGTGGGTTTAACTACAAATGAAAAGTCAAACTCTAACACTATATCTGAATCTAACTATGTCTGAAATAAGCCTCTACTGACTAGAAATGTTGGGACATGCCCCAGCTAGATCTAGTAAAACTGAAACTAAAGCTAAAAGCAAGAAAGATAATCATGTCACTAGTCCTTGAAGAATGAGGACTCACCACTGATGATGTTGAACTGAAGATCAGGAACCGATCTATGCGTGATCTGATTGCTGAGAACCTGAACCTACAGCACGAGAAGATGTAGCACAGAGTATGCGTCAATACTTGAAGGGTACTGATGAGTCCACGATTTGGACTCATTTAGGGCTTTATTTGAGTATATTTAATGTCCTCAAACACATATTTTGTACCAATAATTGATGTAAATTCTTAAATTTCAGGTATTTGGATTGAGGAACAAAGCATGGACACTATTGAGCAAAAAGGAACAAGGCAGCTGAAAGAACGAAGAAAAGAAGGCGTGAGGACCGCCTAACCCATTGGGCAAGTCATCGAACGGCCTTGGCCTCGCCTAATTTTCCAGTGTGCCAAGCCCTGAAGGAGAAAATCAAGTCGGCGATAAAAAGGAGCAGTCGGCGAGTCGCCGACCAATTCCGCGATGCAGTGCCATATTGCCCAAAGTTACAGAAGTTGAAGATGCTGAAGGCTAAAGAAAAAAGAAGATGAAATTGACCAAAGGACGGATCGCCGAGTGGATCGGTGATCCCAACTTACTGTGCCGACTGGACCTTCACAGCACACTTTTTGACAACTATAAATACTTGTTTAAATTTTTAGCTTAGAAGGGGATTTTGTGTGGAATCATATTATTATTCCATTTTTGAAGTTTAGAGCTTAGAACTGAATAGAGAGACAATATTTCCTTAGCTTTGAAGATTTCCATTTCTAAGAAATTTGAAGTGGATGTTGAAGATTCTTCATCTTAGACCTTTGTAAAGACTATATCAATCTTACCCAGTTGATGAAAACACAACTCGGTAATGATTTTTACCTTTTTACTATGTCCAGCTAAAACCCCAATTATTGGAGTGTGATTATGTGATTATGGGTTGATTTAACTGCTAGTATTATTAATTGATAGTTTATTTGCGGTTTAAAAGTGATTTCATTCAGTAATCGTGGTTGAATTTAATGGATTGTAGTTGCAAATACAATCTTAACTTCATGTTTTTGGCTTTCTCGAGAGAGAGAGAGGTTTTAGAACCAAAATTACTGAATCGATGGTCGGTGGGTATTGGGTTGTCATGGGTTCAGCTCGAGAGAGTGAATCCTAAACCCTTTTCCACACATAGAGAGTGAATGGACTAAAGCGAAGGTTGTGCTTCATTGCCGCTTATTGGTGTTCGAGAGAAACCAATTTGATTCGAGGTAAATTGTTCGAGAGAAAGTTTACCCCCACTAAATTCTAGCTTATTCACCGATTTATAGTTGTTTACTATTAATTACAATTACCTGATTGTTTACCTTGTCCCATAATCCAATCACATCCCAAGAATCTCGTCTCCATATTCGTATTTTCATGTTATTTGTTGTTTTAGTTGATAATACAAATAAACCCCCTTTATATTTGATACTTGTGTCACCTATAATTTAAACCATACTTTTATTCGTAAATGTTTTTAGCTATGATTGACGTGAGCATATTCTTACTTGCCTATTGATTCTCGAGTATGAACCACTCCCTTAAGACTCGACCCCAACTCACTAGTTGGATTATATTACTATTGAATGATCGATGATGCTTAGTATTGGATGAAGTATCTTTGATAGTGACATTCTTATCAGGTACTGAGCATGCAGGATAGAGTAAAGTTGAATAATATCATAACTGAACAAGCAATAAAGCAATACTATAATCTGAACATGATGAGGATACTAAAAATACTGAACATGACTAAACTGAATGTAATGACCAAGTTTATAACATGTTGAGACTGAAAACTGAACTATACTGATAACATGGTCAATGCAATAGGATCTGACTAAACGGTAAGGGAGCTACTGATAACCACATGACCTAAATGTGGAGTCCGATGTATACGCCCCATCAAGAGGACCCAATATACCCTGCCAGAGGTATAAAGGCATGTTGGTGTGATCACTAAAATGATTTTCACATATGGGACTTACAACCTATGAGGCATGTAGTTCTGGGACTTGAGGGTGTCTGAGCCTAGTCCACTCGGTATTAAGCTTCCTAATTGATTAAGTAATTTAACATTTTTATGAATGAAGTTCTATAATACAGGATAGCTCAAATACTGACATGCAAACTCTGAGAATGTAACAATTATGACTAATAATGTGACATTCGTAAACTGAAGCATGTGTATATCTGGAATAACTGAATAATCTAACCTAGCGTGCATAATTCATGAACTAACGAATATATACAACTAGGGTTCTGAATATCATACGTGACACTGAGTAATAACTTGATAATCTGATTTGGATCGTTAAAGTAGCTAATTATTGATACTCTACTAAAGTTCTTGAACCCTAAGTCTAGATAATAATAAGAAAATCAAGAATCTGAGTGATATCTAGGGACCTAATGGGTTAAAAGAACCCACTAGTGAAATCCCACATACCTGGTGACGAATTCATGGAGAAATCTTTCGATTTCGGGGCTGGAATTGATGGAACCTTGTTGCGTTCTTGACCTCTTTCTCCTCTTACGCTCTAGTTTTCTTCTAAGTTTTCAAGAATGATCTGACTTAGGTAAGTTCTAGTTATGTTTCTAGGCTAAAACTTATCAAAACCACGTAGTTTAGGGTTTAAAGACATCGTTTAGGGGTCCAACGTATAAGAAAAAGACCCCTGACTTAACTGTTGTCCGGGTCACCGATGGACAAGACCGACAGACCGTCGATCGACTGATGGTCCGTGCTAGTCAACTGTCAATCGCGAATGGGAGCTGAACTGGGGGTGTTGATCCACGGACACGGACCACGGCTCGTGGCCTGACCTACGGTGCGTGGGTCCAGCCGTGGGTCAACACTTAGTAACTTTTCGAGGGCTGAGTCCTGGGGGGTTGCAGATGCAAACCACGGACCACCAGCACGGGTCGTGGGTCACCCTACGATCCGTGGGTGGAAACTATTAATAGAGGCTTCATTAATAGTTAGTTTTGAGTATGATTTTAGTATTTCTTTGTTATATTGTATTTCAACTATTATTGGTTTCAGAGTATTTTAAGACAATTGAGTACTTTGAGATTAAAAGGTTTAATTCTTTTTTAAAGCTTAATTCTGCTTGAGTTAGTCTTCCGCTAGTCAGCTAGGCCAAGGGTTCGCTTGAGGATCAGGAATGGTTCTCGAGTGTTGGCCACGTCCAGGGTGTAGGCTCGAGGCGTGACAACAAATTAATTATGTTTTGAAACGTAATTAAAATATTGTATCTAGAAATTTAATTATTAATATAATTTTGATGTACTAGGGGGGAAATCGTACTCCACTTTTGAAGATAAGAGCTTTCCACTTTTAGTATAACTAGTTTTGACACGTCCGTTGCATGAGATTACCAATTCCAAAAATATATTTTATAGTAAATAGTATTGCTTATTTAAGCTAAGATTTTAATAATAACCTTAGCAAAACCTAATATTGCAGATTCTTTTGTGAATGTTCAACGTGGATCGTCATATATATCTCTTATTCACGCAAACCTATGAAGATGGTCAATGAAATTTTGTATTAGTTAAATGCAATAATGTATATATTTATTTCAATTTGATGAGGTTCAATAATGTAATTAGTCTTATCTCACTAATAATACCTTATAGACAATATTTGCTTTGTATTTTTCTTGTCATCTAACCAGATGTGTTTTCCATGTGTAATCCACGTTAAATTGTTTAGATGTCATATGAACATGTGAAGAGAACAACTACATTTTATATATTCACATATTTTCACATTTGTTGTAAGCTTTTTTTAAAAAAAAACATGAAACATTTTAAAATAATAGATTTTGAAGTTAGAAGATCTTGTTAACTTGATAATATATTTGTGACATATATGATAGTTTAATTTAAATACAAATACCTACCCAAATATAAATATATATATTTGCATTAATGAAAATATTTATCTCATAAAATTAACTATTAAATAAATAATAAAAAGTAAACTAATACAAACTTCAATTGGCGTTATTACAAGTCATATGAAATTTTCTTCGTCTAAAATACTGAAATATTAAGAAATAGGAAATAAGTAAAACAAAAGGGCAATGTTTATATAGTAATAACTATTTGAAACAAACTTCATGAGAGTCTAAATCACATAAGAAGCATTGATAAATAAAGTTATTCTTTTGTCTTGAGCATCAAAAATAAATCGTGACAATTCTCTAAAATTTTGGAAAAGATATTCAGAAGCATATATCTACATCACAAGAGAAATTGTTGACAAAAACAAAAGAATTTAGTCTACATCATGTTAACTTCATATATTGGAACATTGCATACTAATGTATATATTAAGCAAAAAAATAATTATTATATCATCAAAATTATTTTTCTCAAGTACTCGAGGTTATGGAATCTACCCTCTTAGGATAGAACGACTTACTTTATCATAATAGTGGTACCTCATATTCCGCTAACTTCAAACTCACTCAACGACAATAAATCACACAAAAAAATTTAAAATGCAAGAAGAAGAGTAGAAGATTAAAAAAATTGTGGTTGAAAAATGAGAGGAAGCCCCTCAATTTATAGTCAACAGATGGTAGTGTAAACAAATATTTTTTGTGTCTTATATGCATAGTCATAACCTTTTCAAGAAGTCACAACCCTTTGGAAAAGTCACAACTATTTGGAAAAGTCGCAACATATTGAAAAAGTCACAACTCTTTGGAAAAGTCATAACTCATCGAAAAATCACAACCCTTCGAAAAAAGTCACAACTTATCGAAAAATTACAACCCTTTAGAAAAAGTCACAACATAAGTTAGGGATATTATAATAATTTAACATTCAATTTAGGAGTTCATGCTTTTAAGGTAATATAGATAGATATATATAGATATGATTAGTGTTACTCTTAGGCAATTTTAACTAGAGTTTTAGTATGATGACTTCCAGATTCCGGGGATGTAGTAGCTAGACTTCCGCTTCTTTTTATTTATTTTATGGTAAGATTTTAATTACTACGTCATGCTTCTTAATTTTGTGTAGATACTTAGATATTGCATGTGTTAGACGCTTATGATATACGAGATTACTGATAAGTCTCACAATCATATGAATGATTGTTTGTGAAAATTCAAATCTTCTCATTACCTTGGCTAGAAATTTTCAAGATATACTTTGATCATATTGTGAAGCTTGATTGTTTTTCCTAATCATTTCTTGTACCAACAATAATGCTAGCTCTTCTCTTTTACAAAGTCAGTTTGATCGATAATCCCTGAACTATTCTCTAGAGATCGTTAACCTTATTAACAGAAGAACTTAAGCTAATTAATTGTCCAAAGAACATAATAGGCAATTTCTATCAAATTAATTAGTGATGTATTCACCAATTATGTAATAGTGCTCATCTCCTGGACTGAAAGAAATGCCTATCCCTATTGAAAGCAAAAACTTCCTACTTAAGAATAGTGCTCATCTCCTTATTTTGTTCCTTAGTGTAAGATATCATAATTCTTCCTAATTTGCTCCTTGAAAATAATATAAACTGTCTTCTCTTTTATGCATGTTTTGAGTGGTAGCCATTGTATCTGCATGCTTTGAATTTTTTATACCTTCGCTTTTCTTCTTCTTTCTTTCACATATAAATAAATAAAAAACTCTGTGTTCCTATATTCAGCCTTTTATCTCCAATACTCTTCCTCTACCTCTTCAGCTATTTTTCTACCTTACTAATTAACAAAGCTTCTCTTTTCTAAACACCTACTCTACTAATTAGTAATCTTCTATATATCTATATTATCTATCTATTTATAAAAGGAGAAGAAAAAATGACACATGTCACTACCACAATTTTTTAGAATTTTAAATTTTAAATCATTTTAAATAATCAATAATAATTAATTATTTAAATAATTAAAATTTGATAGATTCTACGCTAGTTACACAACAATTTAAATAAATAAAAAGAATAAATAATTAATTACAATTTGATAGATTCTACGGTAGTTACACAAAATTTTAAATAAACAAAAACAAATTATTATTTTACTATTACATCTCTGTAACATCATATAGATGTTGAGTATCACCTGTAACATCATATATTATACATTCTACGGTAGTTACACACATTGTAAATAAACAAAACCAAATTATTATTTACAAAAATTCATCATCTATCTAATGAGTATAGCATGTAACATCATATATTATAAATTCTACGGTAGTTACACAACATTATAAATAAACAAAAACAAATTATTATTTAACTATTACATCATCTATCTACAAATACATAATTTTAATTACAAAAGCTTAAATTTTAAATTAATGTATACAATAATATTCGCGATGTTATAAACCATTTAATCAAGATAGATGATGAGTATAGCCTGTAACATCATATGTTATAAACCATTTATTCAAGATATATGATGAGTATATATAATACGTAAGAAGTCTTAATATATCATTATTTTGTACTTAAAATTTATACCAAACAATAAAAAAAAATTATAGATAAATACAAGCAGTTTTATAACTTCTAAATAACCATCCACTAAACAAGGAAACTTAAACTACAATTATTCACTGTATCTTTAAATTCTCGAACTATATATAGACATCTTTCAGTAATAACTTTACATACCTTTACATTGTTCGGCGATATTCAGTAATATACATGGATTTGCAATTTCACACAATCTCAGAAATTACATCCAAATCAATGCACTGGAACTTGAAAGTTCATGTTATTCGATTGTGGATAGTTCTTGATAAATTCAAACCAGAAACCTTACTCTTTGGAGATTATTTTACAAGACGAAAAGGTACTACTTTGTCACGACCCAAAACAAGTCATGAGTGACACCCACACTTGACCTCCTAGGTGGGTGAATCAATGAATCCAAACCCCAACATGTATTAATTGTTAAACTTACGAAATACAAACCATAATGTGGAAGCTCAATCTTATAAAGGTAAGAAATACAAATCCACTAAAGTCTACTTTATGTCATTCCCAAAACCTAAAATTCATCACATCAAGGACATCTAATCTCCAAATACTAAGTCTAAAAGTATCAAAGACATCGAAATAAATGAAATAAAGTAATTTGTGTCCGAAAACTAAGAATATCAGGTCATGACCAAGAGAATCCAACACAAGCTCGAATGAATAGCTCACCCTTAAACCTGATATGCTGAGACTGGCTAAAGTTGAGGGCGGGTCAAAGTCAATGGTACACTCGTTGCACTCCATAAAAGGAAAACAAAGAAAAAACACAAGTAGGGCTCAGTACAGGGCAACATGTACTGAGTAGATATCATCGGCCAACTCAAAATAGAAACTAATATGCAATGAATAATAGTATAAAATCAACTATGACACTTAGCAGGTGACAAGCAGCAAACAACATGAACAAGTGACAACTAAAGCAAGTACGTAATCAATCGCAATATCAAGCACACACACGAGGACTAATGCCTCCACACCATGCTCGTTTGGGAAATGGGTTCTTTGAGATTGAGTACGTTCAGTTAATTCAATATGTTTTCCTCTTTAATGTTACTGTGTCGGAACATGACACCCCGATCCATAGTATCGTGTCGGAACGTGACACTCCGATCCAATAATACCGTGTCGGAATGTGACACCCCGATCCATAATACTGTGTCGGAACGTGACACCCCAATCCATAATACCGTGTCGGAACGTGACACCAACATCCATAATACCGTGTCAGAACGTGACATTCCGATCCATAATACCCTGTCGGAACGTGACACCCCGATCCAATAATATTGTTAATTTATCAATTATAATCACCACTTTTCACTGCATTAACAATATTTCATCAAGCCTTCTTTATTAAAGGCATCACTTCAATAGAGAAGGTTCAAGATTATAAATTTCACCGTCTCAAGATTTCAGACCAACCACAAACCACACAACCAAGCCACACAACCACACAATCACGTACATAGAGAACATCACAATATCACTCAATGCATATCAATCACTATTAAGAGTTTATCTATCAAATAGAATAAAACCATAACCTACCTCCACCGAAGAACTGAAGTCAGGTAAGCTACTTCTTCAATGCTTTTCCTTTCTTCAATGCCTCTGAACGTTTCCAATCTATCATATATGCATGATTTGTAAGTTAACGGATCGATAGACACCCCTGTTACTATATGTTGGCCTAGACCCAAAAATTTATCCAATTCTATAATCAATTTTCCTAAAGTTCAAGCCCAAGGGTAAATCTTAATTCCTCTAATTAGCATAACTTTAATGGAATTCAAATAATATAGACCTTATATTTAATTACCTATCTCAATTAATTATAACTTAAATCATAATATAATAATAAAAATATATAATTAAATCCAAACTAACGTAATTAGCACATCAGTGGCGCATTAAGAAAATGGAGCATCGTATTTTAAATGTTTCAAGTCATATGAATTCTCCACCCAATCTTAATCACGGTCCAATGACTAGGAATAATCATTATCCCATGATTGGGTAATGATTCATCATAAATACATTTATTCCCAGTTCAAAACCTTACACCTATGTACTAGTTTTCGAATCCTTTTTGTTAATTCAGTTTCGGTTCCTTCTCTTTCACCACCAACACAGTAGTAATATATAATAATAATAATAATAATAATATAAATCCCTTCTCCCAACCATTAATATGTATAAAATAATATTAACAAGAATTAACACCCACCAAACTATACATTGTTTATAAAATAAAATTGAGAATTAGATGAAGTTTTTACCTTAATCTTTTTCGTCGGTCTTTGTCAAAGGCGCCGAGAACCAAGAATAAGAGTTGCAAGTCGTTTGTGGTATAACCAAATAATTTTAGCCCTACTTATTGTATGACTAATTATAAATATGGTAAAAGTGGCCCACTATTAATTTTAATGTTATCTTCTTTAATCATCAACTAAATTTATTATTAAAATTACCCCACTAATTTCATAATTGTAGTTACGAATAGTCCAAAATACCCATTTAGAATCTATCGAAAGAGTCTTTTATGAAATAAAAAGCTCTAGTACTCAAACGACCAAATGGGTCATTACATTAGATACCAATTTACCCATCGTTTGTCCTCGAACGATCAAAAGAAGGGGAGGGTAAGAAAGGTACGTGAATTGATAGTGGCCATCACAAGAAGTGAACCTGAACTAACCTCAACACAATCATAATACACAAACCATCACAGGTTTTATCAAGATTCCCTTCTCACAACACAATCTTTTCATGAACTCAAGTTATAAAAGTATGATCTTTAGACATCGGGTACTCATCAAGGGAGCATTAAAATTATCTAACCCAAATAAGGAAATGATTAAGTAACCACCCAAAAAAAAAAACAATATACTCAAGCACATAGAACCTTTAACAACATTGCCGAAGTACTAGATCAATAGTTGTGATTATAGACAACCCTTAAGAACAACAGAACTAGATATGATGGTCCCCACATCCAACCACACATAACCGAAACATGACCTCAATGACTAGATGAATATTAAGACTGTCGGATAACTATAAATACCCATGGGAGACCTATAAATTCTCATAAGAAAAGTGGTAAATGTAGAACCACTCAAATACTTCAACTACTCTAAGACAACACTAAATATGTCATATCTAAAATAACCAAGTTTGTCCAAACATCCAACCCTACTAAGAGGGCATCGTAGGATCGGTACACCCGATCCACCACTAGGGTTCCACCCACAGTAGTGAAAACATGCATGAGCATAGATAGTGAACCATACTCCAACTCATGTCCAGGACTAAAGAGGTGGTCACATAAGAATGTCCAGAATAAAGGTCAAATAACTCAAGATCCTCCTTACATAGTGCTCATGTCAAACATTTCCATTCATCTGACTCTATTTCCTTGTTTTTTAGCCACCAACAATCAACCAGTCTGGTTCTTATTACAATCATACACATTTGATTTATCAAAATCCTACATACTTCTCACAGTACTCAATTGAAGACAACACTCTTAATACTAATAAACATCATAACTAGACCGTCCATTTACCTTACTCTAAAACTGTCACTCGTATAAAAGTCTTCTTAGCAAACACATTGTCGCCTCTAAAAATTTCAAATTATGGCTCCCTCTCTTTCCATTTAACCATCCCATGCTAGATACGGGTCTCACCCAAGGCTGATAGAACTAATTCCAAATCTAATAGTACTCTCTTATCGAGATAGAGCTACTGAATCACACACAATGTCGACTCTACACAATATTTCATATGCCTAGTTTCAAATACCATCCAAACCATTATATACCTCATACCAACACTTAAGAAATTCTTGGTCACCACAATAAGTTTATATACTATGAGAACATAACCTCTATTTACTATCAAGTGTCTATGTAAGACATCATATCACTGTGTGCAGTCCCATTTTAAATAGTAGTTTCAATCCCCTCAAAATTCTCAATAATCATGTATAATTGTAGGTCCAGACTGTTGCGCATCCATAAGTCACCTACCATAATTTCAACAATTTAGCCCCACATAACAACACATAATCTTAGACACATCATTGTTTGTCATCAAAATCAAAATTCAATCTTTATAAAATTCAATGATAAACCCCTAGTAAGTCTGTACCAAAGTAGTTTACATCTTACAGTCATATCTAAATTCTTATGCAAAAATCAGTACAACCTTCAACTACAAACCAAGAATATATACAAGAAGTCTTATTCCTTCACTTTTCTTAAAGATTTCCCATGACACAAAATTTAAAATATCTTGAACTCCAGACTTTTGTTCCTTTTGTTGACTCGCTTACCAATCTTATTCTTTGGCCAAAAACCCTTGTCATTTTTACCTTAGCCTCTAAATCAAAACATTACGTGAAACACCCCTTATGTCCTTTAACAATCAAAAGTAACCAAATTTCCGACTAAAATTATGCACAAGCTCTTCTAAATGCTCAATACTCAATGTGATCGATCATTCCTTACCTTACCAATCAATACCTTAATAAAACATACCACCACGAATGTAGACTTACAATGAAAAACTTGAATTGTAAACCTAACTGTGTAACTCAATCCCCTTATCTATCAACATAGCTCATACCTTAAAGAATTTTATGAATTCACTTATCCTAACTTATCATCGATCTCTTCTTCATCGATCTTATCATATCCTTCACTAAAAATCAAATTGTACTCATTACCAAACTCAAACCACAAAAGAACTTATCATCACACTCGAGCTGGACATATGTACACTTCTTTGTCAAATCTTATCCACTAGTTTTCAACCAATCTGATGAACACAGGACACTATTACCATAACCAGAGTAAAACAGATGAAATCACGCGCCTCTGAACCCAATTCTCAATCCCATTGAAGATACCCTTTTAGTCCTTGCAATCAGAGAAAATATTCTTGTTCCCACCTTATCCTAAAACTTTTCATACAACCACGTTGCTCACCAAAGAGTATAAAATCACAACCTTAGATACTCACAAGCCGTCATTACCATACAAAATTTGTTAACCAACAATTTTTATTATATAGTTTCATCCCAATCACAATTCATCACGAACTCTTATTGCCATCATGATCAGTTAGCCATTACCATCACCACGAATTCAATCTTCTCATCGACATGACATCTTAAACACGGTTATACTAATCATATTCAAAGGACTAACCCAATTTTATATGCACTTTCTTACTAAAATCTTCAATTGCTTTTACCCAAATATACTCACTAGGACTTTCTTTACCCATAAGTTTGTCATTTGGGTATCAATCCACTCCTTTGGAGCTAAAGATAAAATCACTAGTCCTCCTTTAGAATCCTAAAGATACACTTCACAATCAAAATGCATTAATACAGTACCAAAGATCCACCACTAAAATCTTCTTAAAATAATGCTTAACCCAAGCGTCCATAGTAACAACTAGTTGGTTTCTCAAATGTGAATGCAACACCCAATCTTATAATCTGAACAGGTCATACAACTGATAACTCCTTAAGTAGTTCATATTCACACTTGACAATCGACATATTTATTTCCACATAACACTAGTACCACACCATGAAAGTCCGTTAGATCCATCACCAGAACATATCATTCCTATCGAGAAGCTCGTACTCAAATAGCCCACACAATTCTACTCATTAAATAGCTACAAAACATTATCAAATTCATTCTTAGATCAGGTTGATAACCAAAGTAACACACATCATAACTTTAACCAAGTAAGCATCAATATTATTGTAGTAGTCGTATCATGACCCTTTTTGATATACTCTCAATCAATGAAATCATAATAGAGATTCTGTCATCAATTGCCTCAACATAATTTCATCATTCGCTAAGCAACCCATTTATGTTATGATAACTTTACTAACTGCAATTTCAAAAGAAATGGTGTTCATTATCTAGTTGTCCCTTACGAAACACTTTGAATGTTGTCACCTTGGTAAAGTCATCTGCGTCACCTATCTACCTCCATCACAAAACCAACAACTTCTTGAAAAGATTTTGCTGAAGTAGTCACCTTTAAAGCATAAATCAACAACTATGACCTCAATCCCTTCATAAAGCAGCGAACTCGCTCTTCCAGACTAAAGCAAAGCTGAGTCAAATATCTGGATAAAGCATGAAATTTACCATCATATACTGCAACCAATATCTTTCGTTGCTCTATGTTCAGTAAGTCATCTCTCTTTCTGGCGTTGGTGTTTGCATTTCTACTACTCTAGTACTAACCATATGCGAAATAGAGTGAAGAAATTCAGATACAAATTCGTATCACCTAGATACCAATTGGATTCAAGTAATAGTACGAAAGAAAGAAAAATATGAGTTTTCTTAAAGTCCTATAGCCTCTCGAAGAAAAGTAAAGGCATCCCCGTACTGTTTCGCAAGATTATACAAGACATGTCCCTGTGTGATGAGATCATCGAACCTAAAGCTGTGATACCAAGTTTGTCAAGATCCAAAACGAGTCATGAGTGGCACCCACACTTAACCTCCTAGGTGGGCGAACCAATGAATCCAAACCCCAACATGTATTAATTGTTAAACTTACAAAATACAAACCATAATGCGGAAGCTCAATCTTATTAAGGTAAGAAACACAAATCCACTAAAATCTACTCTATGTCATTCCCAAAACTTGAAAGTCATCACATTAAGGACATCTAATCTACAAATACTAAGTCTAAGAGTATCAAAGACACCGAAATAAATGAAATAAAGTAATTTGTGTCCGAAAACAAAGGACATCAGGTCATGACCAAGAGAATCCAACACAAGTTTGAATGAATACCTCACCCTTGAACCTTATATGCTGAGACTGGCTAGAGTTGAGGGAAAGTCCAATTCGATGGTACACTCGTTGCACTCCATAAAAGAAAACAAAGATAAAACACAAGTAGGGCTCAGTACAAGGCAACGTGTACTAAGTAGATGTCATCGGCCAACTCAAAATAGAAACTAATATGCAATGAATAATAGCATAAAATCAACTATGACACTTAGCAGGTGACAAGCAACAAACAACATGAACAAGTGACAGCTGAAGCAAGTACATAATCAATCACAATATCAAGCGCACACACGAGGATTCATGCCTCCACACCACGCTCATTTGGGAAATGGGTTCTTTGAGATTGAATACATTCAGTAAATATGTTTTCCTCTTTAATGTTATCGTGTCGGGACGTGACACCCCAATCCATAATACCGTGTCGAAACGTGACACCCCGATCCATAATACCGTGTCGGAACGTGACACCCCGATCCATAATACCGTGTCAGAATGTGACACCCCGATCCAATTATATTGTTAATTTATTATCACCACTTTTCACTCCATTAACAACATTTCATGAAGCCTTCTTTATTCAAGGCATCACTTTGATAGAGAAGGTTCAAGATTATAAATTTCACGGTCTCAGGATTTCAGACCAATCACAAACCACACCACCAAGCCACACAATCACGTACACAGAGAACTTCACAATATCACTCAATGCATATCAATCACTATTAAGAGTTTATCTATCAAATAGAATAAAACCATAACCTACCTCCACCGAAGAACTGAAGTCAGGTAAGCAACTTCTTCAATGTTTTTCCTTTCCTCAATGCCTCCGAACGTTTCCAATCTATCATATATGCATGATTTCTAAGTTAACGAGTCGATAGACACCCCTGTTACTATATGTCTAGCCTAGACCCAAAAAATTATCCAATTCTATAATCAATTTTCCTAAAGTTCAAACCAAAGGGTAAATCTTAATTCCTCTAATTAGCATAACTTTAATGGAATTCAAATAATACAGACCTTATATTTAATTACCTATCTCAATTAATTATAACTTAAATCAAAATATGATAATAAAAATATATAATTAAATCCGAACTAACGTAATTAGCACATCAGTGGCGCATTAAGAAAATGGAGCTTCCTATTTTAAATATTTTAAGTCATATGAATTATCCACCTAATCTTAATCATGGTCCAATGATTAGGAATAATCATTATCCCATGATTGGGTAATGATTCCTCATAAATACATTTATTCCCAGTTCAAAACCTTAAACCTATGTACTAGTTTCCGAATCCTTTTTGCTAATTCAGTTTTAGTTCCTTCTCTTTCACCACCAACACAGTAGTAATATATAATAATAATAATAATATAAATCCCTTCTCCCAACCATTAATATGTATAAAATAATATTAACAAGAATTAATACCCACCAAACTATACATTGTTTATAAAATAAAATTGAGAATTGGATGAAGTTTTTACCTTAATATTTTCCGTCGGTCTTTGTCAACGGCGCCGAGAACCAAGAATAAGAGTTGCAAGCCGTTTGTGGTATAATCAAATAATTTTAACCCCACTTATTGTATGACTAATTATAAATATGGTAAAAGTGGCCAACTATTATATTTAATGTTATCTTCTTTAACCATCAACTAAATTTATTATTAAAATTACCCCATTAATTTCATAATTATAGTTACGAATAGTCCAAAATACCATTTGGAATCTATCGAAAGAGTCTTTTATGAAATAAAAAGCTCTAGTACTCAAACGACCAAATAGGTCGTTACATACTCATGCAAATAGTTTTTATATACTCGATAAAAAATATCATAAAACAATATTTTATTTTATTATAGGGCGATCGTATTCATGCATCACTTGAAAAGTCTGTAATTAAGCATTTCAGAGAAATTCTATATGAACTTGATGTTTTTCGAATGAATTACTTTGTGGTTGCCCCAAACATCATGAAATTTAAGACAATAACACGCAAACACAAGCTTAGATTCACTTTGACTACAAATGTTAAGGAAATTCAAGATCCTTCTTTTCATATGGATATATTCAATATCCGCACATTTGACCAATTGACAATTCATCACAATGTTGATGAGACAGAGCTTTTGGGTAATAATGATATGTTATTCCATTCATTAGTTTTTAAATTTACAAAATTATTAATGTATTTTCTTTGCAGATGTTGTGGGACATGTTGTTACATATCAACCAATTCAACAGATACAACAAGGAGATAACAATAGTTACTTCATCAATATTGTTCTAGAAGATGATAAGTAATTATTTTAAATTCAGTTTATTATTATATATATTCATTGATTTATTACCACAATGTAATTAAATTTCATTCATACAGTAAAAATAGATTGTCAACAACATTATGGGGTGAACTTGCGGACCAAATACAATCACATTTGACGAAATCTGTAGATGAACCTTTGATTGTGGTTTGTCAATTAATGAAGGCTCACAAATTTAGAGGTTTAAACATTGTAATTTCAGTAAATGTATTTAAAATACAAATTTATTTTGTATAATTTTTTTGACATTGTTTAATATCAATCATCAGAAAACTACTCAATACATAGTTGTTGGTATCAAACCAAAATCTGGATTAATCCTAATCTACCTCAGCCTACTGAATTCAAAGACAGGTTAGAAAATTATTTATTTTTGCTTAGGCATGTATCTTCAACATTTGCAATGTAGTTAATTCTTCTTTTGTTTAATAATAATTCTAAATTATATCAAAACTATATGTTATGAATATTTTTGTCAGATTGATTTCATCATGTGATTATAAATATGAGAGGCTCTCCCAGACAAGTTTTCAATAATATCGTTCTATTACTGATGAGTTGTCTAAAGGAGAGTTCAAATCTTGAACAGAATATTTCTTATTGTATTATATTATTTCTCAAAGCAGGCATGTACATGATTATATAACTACTACTAAGTTATAATATATGGAAAGAATTAATATCTTCCTATTTTACAAAGATTGCTAGAATCGAGTTCCTATTTTAAAAGATTACACAATCAAGTCCTAAAATATCTCTACGCTCCCCTCAAGTTGGTGCATAGATGTCGAACATGCCCAACTTGCTCCCAAACTTGGAGAGCATTTTACTCGAAACTGCTTTAGTAAGAAGATCAGCCAATTTGTCCTCTGATCGAATCTTGGGTAACTCTAATATCTTTCCATCCAAATTTTCCTTGATGAAAAACCTGTCTACTTCTACATGCTTGGTACGATCGTGTTGTACTGGATTATGTGCAATATCACGTGCAACCTTATTATCACAATATAGTTGGATTGGTGTCTTAGGTGGATAACTCAAATCTGTTAAGAGAACTCTCAACCATAATGCTTCACATATTCCAAGTGTCATTCCTTTGAATTCCGCCTCCGCACTTGAGTGAGCAACGACATTTTGTTTTTTTGCTTCTCCATGTAACAAGATTTCCTTCCACAAAGTGAAATATCCTGAAGTAGACCGTCTGTCATCGATAGCTCCAGCCCAGTCAGCATCCGTATACACATTTATCACTAGAGGATTTGTACATTTTGTGAACAAAATTCCCTTTGCTGGAGCAGACTTCAAATACTTCAAGATGCGCATAATTGCATTCATATGTTGCTCTCCAAGATTATGCATAAATTGACTTACCACACTTAAAGAATAAGCAAGGTCTCACTACAATAAAGTAGAGATATGACGACATTTATTTGGTGACATTTGAAATAAATGTCAAAAAATAAAGAATTATGACATTTATGAACAAATATCGCAAAAACAATGACATTCGATGCAAAATGTCATTAAAATAATGACATTTGGTCAGAATCGTCACTCTTTTATGACATTTGACATCAAATGTCGAATATATTATGACATTTTGCAACAAATGTCTTTACTTTTAGCAACATTTTGCGAAAATGTTGTTAAAATAATGACATTTTGCAACAAATGTCGTTTCTTTTAGTGACATTTTGTGATAATGTTGTTAAAAGAACGACATTTTATACAAATGTCCAATATAATAAGACATTTGTTGGTAAGTGTCATTATTTTTAATGGTATTTGGAAAACAATGTCGTTAAAATAATGATATTTGCCAAAAAGGTCTATATTATGACAAACGTTTCACATGTCATATTATTAATCGTTAATTACCGTCATTTACATTTATTGTTTGAAATATGAATCTTTTGAAAGTTATTTGTCGTTCTTTATACGACAAAGATATGAATTCACCCCTGAACTACATGATTAATCACAAATTTACCTTGTATTTAAAAAGTATCATTTTTACTTTCCTTATTATCAAAATGACTCAATTTCCCTTATGGGCTAATGTATCTACAACAACATATATATAAAGGAGAAATTTTGACCATTCATAAAGTTCAAGGACCGATTTGAATAATTCGCAAAGTTTGAAGGAAAAATCATTTAAATCCTACACCCTAGCTAAATAATATTTTTTTAGTTAGGAGGAAAGTAAAATAATTTTCCCACGATCGATGGTTTGCCTCCATTAATATTGACGGATTTCAATAAAAAAACAAGAAAATATTTATTACAGAAGAACTGTCCAAAATAAGGCAAAGTCAAATATATTAAAGAAATAAAATTGGATCGTGTCACATGAAGTCCAAAAGGGAGCCATGTTAAAACGTTGAATGTACAAACCCAAAGTTTCCTAGTTTAAAAATTTCCTTATTTAAAAGATTCATAGTTGAAAAGCTTATTTATTTAAAAGTTTCTTATTTCAAAAGTTTTCTAGTTTAAAAGTTTCATAGTTATTATTTCCATAAAACTGGAATTTGAATCCCATTCTATTTGGGATAGATTATCCCTATATATATGGGTGAATTTTTATTATTTTTTAAATGACATGCTTAACATTATTCGATAGTTTTCTCTATACGCTTGGTGGCTAATGATTTATATCTTTCACCCTTATAATTAGAGGGATTCTTAACTAGGTAAGTGATTCCGGCCAAATTAAAAAAATTGGCCTTGACAGTAGGTATTGTAAGGCTACTGTATATATTAGGGAAAATTGTATATAATAGCAAACTATTAATTCAAATTAAATGTTAAGAACTATAGTTTGATTTAATTGTACCCCATAGCAAACTATTGCTATTTCGTCTCTCTCCTGGTGAATCTCGCTCGCCACTCTCATTCTCGCTGGCAGTCTCCCTCGCTTCTCTCGCTTTTATACAAACAACAATGTATAAAATATGTTTGTGTTTTTATAAAGCGAGAGAAAATTGTATATATACATATTTTTTCGTTCCCCTCTCTCCCCTCTCCCATATCTCGCTCGCCACTCTCCCAGATCTCGCTCGCCACTCTCACTCGCCTATCTCACTTTATCCAAACACAAATGTATACATTGTGTTTGTATTTGTATAAAGCGAGAGAAAATTATATATACAAATACAAATACATATATTTTCGTCCTATACACTTATGATTATACAACTGCTTTCTTTTGTATATGTATAGCGAAATATACGTACATATTTATGTTTGCTATGGAGCGCAATTATGCAAACTATAACTATAACATACAAATATGATTTTTATGTTTGCTATATGTGAAATTTTCTCTATATGTTATTATATTATGTATAAGGAAAAGAGGGCCCAATATACCTCTGAACTTTGTCATTTTGAGCTAATATGCCCCTCGTTTTAAAAGTAGCTGGCTCACATGTACCCTTTACTATTACAAAAGTGGCTCACATATACCCCTACCATTACAAAAGTGATAAAATTAATTTTAAAATTACTTTTTTTTATTTTAAATATTTTTAAAACTCATCTATTTGAATTTTTTCACACATAAATTATTTTTTGACTTCTTTGATTGTTATTATTTGAGTTTCTTATTCTTATTTCATTTTTCTTTCATTATTTGGTGTAAAATAAGAGAAATAAAAGAAAGAAGTGTGAATCAAAAAAAAGAAAGAAAAAATTAAAATTATATTTTTTGCGGCTTTATTGTAATTTAATTTTTATATATGTGAAGAAAATTTAGGACATATATAATAAATTTTATAAGAAAATAAGCTAAAAGAATAAATTTGAACAACAAAATAATAAATTCAAATTAGCCGTTGAATTAAAAAAAAGCTTTTAAAAAATGTCTGAGAAGGATAAAACATACTTATACATGGATTACTTTTTTTGATAAATCCATTAGAAGAAAAGGGTATATGTGAGGGGATATATATATATGAAACACTTTTAGAATGAAGGGTATATTAGACTTTTTCCTCTTTATATAAAAATGACAAGTCTTGTGAAAGGTTATAGTAATAAATAAAATAAAAAATTAAATAAAGTTATTAGAATATGAAGGCCGCATCAGATATAGCAAACATTAAAAAAAAACCTCCCTTTTAATAAAAAAAAACATAAATTTATTTTTTCTAAAACTCATTCTTCCATTTCAGAAAGAACTCCAACCCTTTGTTAAAACCTAGCCCATGAGATCTTTGTGCAATTTGGTTGAGTCCTTTCTTCAAATCAAGTTTAATCTCCGTTCAAGTTGGTTGGGTCGACTAAACAACTATGGACATTATGGTTTATCACAGATTTATAGCGAAAAAATCTGGAGTACAACATATACAAGGAAAAATAATTTGGCGGTGAAATTTTTGGCTTCCCTCCTTTTAGTTCCTTCTATGCTTCAAAGTTTTTAGGGTTTTAGTTCTTTTGGTTTCTTTTTGGCAGCCCTTGAGGCAAGTTTATTCCTCTAATTTAGGTCTGACTAATTGATAGTTGAAGATATAGAATTAATTACAATAACTTGAAAATTGTTGCAGAAATTTGTACCTTAGATTGTGTTAATAGATTAAGTAATTATCACACGCATCGCCTTCATACATTCTATCTATTTTTTGAAGTTTTACCATTGATTTGTTGAAACTTTACCATTGATTTACAGTTTGAAGATTAAGAGAAAAAGAAGGCAAGGTGCTAGCAGGAAGATCTTAAGCTTCAGTTTTAAGGTGTTTTCATTGTTCTTTTTCTTTTCAAATTTTGTGCTTTTTTCCCTTTTTATTATCTAATGATTTGTGGGGTTTGTATATTTCCTTCACTTTTGGTAGATATTAACTTCTGAATCAGTAAAAAACAGGTATGTGCTTTAGTGTATTCTATTGTCATTTGGATTTTAACTTATGTTGATCTTAAGCTTCAGTTCTTAATGTGTTTTCAGTGTCATTTTTCTTCAAATTTTGTGCTTTTTTCCTTTCTTTAGTATCTAATCATTTTTGTGGTTTGTATATTTCTTTCAATTTTTGTAGATTTTGACATATGAGTATGTACAGATATGTGTCCAAATATGTGCTTTAATGGATTATATTGCCATTAGGATTTTAACTTGTGCTCTTAAGCTTCAATTTTAATGTGTTTTCAATGTTCTTTTTCTTCAAGCTTGGTGCTTCATTTTTTTGAAACTTCTATAGGATCTAATAATTTGTGTGTTTTGTATTTTCTTTCGATTTGGTAGATCTTGACTTCTGAATCTGTAAAAGTATGTGTTTTTTTTGACACCATAGCCTTTTGGATTTTAACTTGTGCTCTTATGCTTTAGTTTGAATCTGTTCTATTTTGTTTCATCACTTGTGCTATTAAAATTATGCATTTTAGTTTATTCAACAACATTCTTGGATAGTCCAATAAATTTCGTTTGGCTAATTGTTTTTTTTTTAATATTATGTTCGTTATGCATTTGAAGTATTTGTGAGTGTTGCTTGAAACTCCAGTTATTCCACTAGAAAAACACATTGCCCTCTCCAATACTCCATAAGATATTCGGTTCTCAAAGTTCTTTGATTTTCATTAGTCTTCTCCATGTATGGGATTGATTATTAGTTCCTTTTCTAGCCACGTGATGTAATCTTTTGTAGTATTTGGCTTCGATGAATTCTCTGAGAAGTAAGTTGTTAGTTCTAAAGTTCCACTAGTTCTTCACCGAAAATTAGTCACAAAAACTTCCTACAAGTCTCTGATATCTTCCTTTATCAACTGGAATTTGATTAGGTTCAACACTTAATTTCAGGCCTTCTTCAATAGGTGTATCAACTGGTTGGCAAGCTGTCATGCCAGTTTCCTGTAACAAATCTAAAGTGTATTTTCTTTGGGATAAGAAAATTTCTTTAGATGATATAGCCACTTCAATTCCAAGGAAAAACTTTAATGGACCAAGGTCCTTCATCTCGAATTCTTTAGACAGGTAGATTTGGAGAGCTTTCCTTTCTTCAGGGTCATTTCCAGTCACCACCATATCATGAACATGTACAATAAGGGCAGTAATTTTACCTTGTTGTCTCTTCAAGAACAAAGTGTGATCGATGTTGCTTTGAGTATAGCCAAATGCCTTCATAGATTTGGTGAATTTTCCAAACTACACTCTTGGTGATTGTTTCAGTCCATAAAGTGATTTCTTCAATCTGCATACTCTATAATCATGTGATCTCGGTATCTCGTACCCTGGAGGATAGTCCATATGGACTTCTTCATACATCTCACTATGTAGAAAAGCATTTTTCACATCAAATTGTTGTAGTGGCCAATCAAAATTTGCAGCCAAGAATAATAGCACTCGAACTGTGTTGATTTTTGCAACAGGTGCAAATGTTTCGGTATAGTCGATTCCATAGGTCTGAGTATATCCCTTAGCCACCAATCTCGCTTTGAATCGTTCTATCATACCATCATCTTTGTACTTGACCGTATACACCCATCGACATCCAATTGTTTTCTTTCCTGCTGGACAATCGACAAGTTCCCATGTATCATTTTTTTTCAAGGATTTCATCTCTTCATCCATAGTTGCTTTCCACCTGGGATCAATTAAGGCTTCTTGCACATTGTTAGGAATAGATACAACAGATAATTTATTTACAAATGACTTATTTGATTCTGACAAACGATGATTAGACACAAAATGGCTCAATGGGTATCTAGTCTTACCAGAAATTTCTAGTTCATAGGTGGGTTTAGGAAGACCTCTATTGTGTCGTGGTGGTAGTTGTTTAACTGATGGTTCAGGTACAAAATCAAAAACATCTTGAGTTGGCGACGATTAATTTGGTACATCAGTTGCTTGTTGGGTGAGGGGTTCATGTGATATTGGACTAACTTCTCCAATTTCTTTATTTCCAGTAGTACCCAAATCTTCTTCTTCGATTTCCTGATTTTCAGCAGTACCCAAATCTGATTCTACCATTTCTTGGTTATGTCCTATTTCTTGATGTTCACCACCACATAAACTTGATTCATCTACAACCTTGTTACTAGGTGCAGAAAGTAACAATTTTTCATAATTTATAGACAAAATATCCTTCACGTCCTCCCCTTGGAGTTTTGTTTCATTAGAAAAATACATAGACTCTTCATGAAAAACAACATCCATTGTAACAAACATTCGTTGAGTTGGAGGATAAAAACATCTGTACCCTTTTTGATGAGTAGCATATCCCAAAAAAAACACACCGCAGTGCATGAGGGGATAACTTGTCGCGTTGATGCTAATGAAGATGTACAAATGCTACACAACCAAAAACACGAGGAGTCAAATTTGGGACTGTCGGTGCAATCACCACTTTAGCAAGAGCTTGAGATGGCGTTCTAAAGTTAATTCTGCTAGAAGGCACTCGATTAATTAAATATGTTGCACAAGTGAGTGCTTCTCTCCAATAACATTGTGGCAAATGAGCTTCAATCAATAGAGCACGAACAACTTCTAATAAATGACGATTTTTTCTCTCAGCTACCTCATTCTGTTGGGGTGTATTGGTACAAGTAGTTTGATGAGCAATTCCATATGCTTCTAAATATTGATTAAGTTCATAGCTGGAATACTCTCCTCCATTGTCACTACTTAGAACTCTTACTTGGGCATTATATTGAGTGCAAATCATTTTATAAAACTTTTGAAACAACAAATTCACTTCACCTTTGAACTTCATCAAATACACTCAAGTCATTCTAGTACAATCGTCTATAAAAGTAACAAACCAACGTAATCCACCTAACGTATTCACCTTGGATGGACCCCAAACATCTGAATGTATAATCATAAAAGGAATTGAACTTTTATTCATTATTGGTGAAGAAAGACTCACGATGACTCTTTGAATGTTCACAAACATCACAATGGAAATCAGAAACATCAAATTTTGTAAATAACTTAGGAAACAATTAAGATATCCAAAAGAAGCATGTCCCAATCGTCTATGCCATACCCAAATATCATATTTCCTTGTTTTGTCCTCACAACTAAACACATCAACCGATAATGCTTGGCGCAACAGATTAGAACTTTTTGACTCCAAATCCAAGTAATACAATTGCTCTTGTCTAGCACCATAACCAATCGTCTTCCTCGTCTGGATGTCCTTAAACACACAATAGTCAGGCCAAAACATCACAATGCAAGATAGGGTAGTGGTAATTTGAGAAACAGACAAAAGGTTACAATCCAATGATGGAACTACTAAGACACTATCTAAATTCAAATTATTAATGAGAGACAAGGATCCTTCCCCAATGATAGGTGCCGAAGAACCATTAGCGGTGGAAATATACTTTTGTGACGAGGGTTTAAGGGATGAAACTTGTCTAGAATCAAATGTCATGTGATCCGTAGCTCCGGAATCAATTATCCATGTACTATTAGAAACAAGTGCAGATGAATTTAAAGCCTTACCATTGTTACCTCTCGTTGCTACCAAGGCTGTGGATTGTCCAGCAACATCTTCCTTGGCATTTGTTTCTACAATTGCAGCAGTGGAACTCTTGCTTGCATTTATCCTTCTTGAACCACGATTATGATCCCACCATTCTAGATATCCCACAATTTCAAAACAACGATCTTTTGTGTGCCCCGATTGATCACAATGAGTACACTTATAAGTGGACTTGTTGATTCCCTTAGACCTCATTCGATCTGGTTGATTTTGAGAGAACCGATTTTGATTAGATCTATATTTTCTCACCATGGCTGCTGCTTTAGATTTTTCAAGATCTCCATTCACTGTTGCATGCCGGACAGATTCACGAAGAACTATTGAGTAACATTCTTCTAATTCTGGAATAGGATCCTTCCTCAAGATTTCCCCACGAATCTGTTCAAATTCACCATCCAAACCAGCAAGAAAGATGTGCACCCTTTGTCGTTGAATAGACTTGCGGTAAGAACTGATATCCTTCTCACTTTCCATGATCACCTTATCACGGTGATCCAACTCACAAAAAATTTCAATCAATTCTCCATAGTAGGAAGACAGAGACTGCCATTTTGTTTGGCAAAAAAGGCCTTTTGATTCAAAGTGAAGACTTGTAGTTCATCTGCTCCATCATAGAAGGCTGTTGACAGAGCTTTCCAAATTTCTTGAGCAGTAGGTAAGCGAATATATCACTTCAAAATCTCGGGAGACATAGACATCAATAGGCACCTCTTAACCTTTTGATTGTCTGTGTACCACTTCTCATGTAGCGATCCTTTCAAAACGATACCACTACTTAAACAAGAAATCTAATTAAATGCTTGCGACATTTAAAACCAATTAATGAGAGCATACTGATTTTAATCTAGTAGAGGGATTAGATTCATAACGAACTCCAAAAAAATAAAAAAATATAACATTAAAGCAATTAACCGACCAGATCTTCATGCATATGTTAACCTCGCACTCGAGAGTGAAATAACAAGACTATTACAAGCGTCCTAGTACCGAAATAAGTCGGCTCATGCTTCACACAACTTTCAAGACATATAGCAAATTAGTATATTACAAGACTTGGGTTTACACACCCCAAAAGGATAAAAACGTATAGTCATACTTATATTACAACTCATAGTGACATGATA
>NW_006239585.1:39968-40309 GCF_000226075.1 Solanum tuberosum | reverse complement strand
ATATAACATTTAAGCAATTAACCGACCAGATCTTCATGCATATGTTAACCTCACACTCAAGGGTGAAATAACAAGAATATTACAAGCGTCCGAGTATCGAAATTAGCCGGCTCATGCTTCACACAACTTTCAAGACATATAGCAAATTAGTATATTACAAGACTTGGGTTTACACACCCCAAAAGGATAAAAACGTATAGTCATACTTATATTACAACTCATAGTGACATGATAAAATCAGCCCTCAAATTTTATGTAAATATACAACACATAGATCTTGTACAAGTCCTAAGGTTTATACAAAATATAGATGCCTATATGCAAATGTGATCTTCCTTAAG
>NW_006239585.1:34256-39708 GCF_000226075.1 Solanum tuberosum | reverse complement strand
TGCCAATAGTGACAAAGTCACAGCCACAAGAAGGACAAGGTTCCAACAAGAGTGCTAAGTGATCAACAATCCGTACAAGTGGGCGAGTTACACAAGCGTCTTTAATGTATTAAAGAATACCAATACGACAATGCAAAGTGACAAGAGGTAACCAAGGTACCAAAGTAAACTCTCAGATATACCAGTAGGTAAAAAGAGTACAAGTATAAGTTTATACACAAACCTCAGTGCTTTAGCAAAGAAACAGTCCAACACAACTTCGCGAGTTCAAACCGTAGACCAACCAACGTTTCAAGGTCCTTAACTTGTTCACAAGTATATACAACCTTAAAAAATACAATTAAATAACTTCTTTAATTCCTAGCCGCTCAATAATGTCGAAGTAAAACAGGATTATCATCACAAGTAAGCTTAGCCTATACAAATATGACTATCCTCCCAAAACAGTAATTCAGGCCAGCGTAGTACCTCATGTCGCAACTTAGATTTGAAAAGGAAAACGGCAAAACTAGACTGTATATCCTTCATGAAAGATGAGGTAAATCTCTTAAGGTTGCAAACAATCAACACTACAAGAAAAATGGTCCCTAATAGTGTCATTCTGGTCCCTAAAAGGGCATAGCGACAAGAAATATCTGGTCGCCACCCGTCCCTATAGCCTCCGTCGCTAAATATCTATTGCAACCACATTTTGTGACTGGTCCCTACAGACTTATCTGGACCGGAAAACATATGCTCCCTAAAATACGTTTAGGGACCATATTTCTGCTCCCTAAATGAAGATAAAACACACAGATTTTTTATGCCTAAAAACATATAGCGACTAGCTTTTGCTGGTCCTTAAATATTATATAATTTTCCACCTAAACATTATATAGTTTATAATCAACTTTATATAGAGAAAATTATCACTAACATCAAACTTTCATAAAATACATCAAGATTCCAACATTACAGAACCTGATGCAAATTTCATTAACATGTCAAAATTCAACGAGGGGGACATACCTTACCTCTAATATATTCATATAATTTAAACTCCACATTCTACAACTATATATCTAATATATTGGTTGTACTAGTCAAACAACAGTACATTTCAAACTGAGTCAACTAATATATCAGTTGGAATCCAAAAAATAGATCAACTGGCAGTCTAGGAAATACACACTTTTGTGGCACTAAGCAGAAAATTGAACATATTTTGCATTAATTTGTCTACACGAACATATCATACTCTGGTGTAAGAGGCTGGTTGGACTATTCACCGTGTAACATTAATCAACTTCACTCAACTTGGACCATTTGCCTTGTAACTGGTGAAGAATAAACATGGACTATCATCTTGAACCTGTACATATCAACACCACATTTGTATATACAATCAGGAAATAAAATCAAATGAAATATTCAAGTCTAATTCTTATAAGAAAATGAGCAATGGTAATTCAAATATTTTAGAGTCTATTTTCTTCACCAGATAAAATAATTATTGTATTATCAAGAGAAATGCACCTTTCAGATCTCATAGTGAGTGGACACACTGCTGTCTAGCACTATAATGTTTCACTTCAAGAAAAATAAATTCATAACCAATACTGAAAAAACAGAAAAATCAAAGAAAAAATACAGCACAACAGGGGAAAAAATTGAGCAGAATAGAGAAAAAGGAAGATTACATAGAGCTACAGAAAAAGTATAAAACTTCACACTTTTACAACCAACACCTTCTTCCTCCGCTCATTCAAATAAAATATTGGTATTCTTATGTTATAAAACTCATTCAATATTGAAATAAGTACAAATGATAAAGAAGAAAAGTTGAAGTAAAATCATACTTGTTCCACCGGTAAATATCCAACATAAGATATATGTGTGTTAGTTGAAATTCATAATCATCACAATATGAGAATGTTGGAATATTCTGAGATGTTATTCAACTAACTAGATTTATTTAAAGTTGAAATTCATAATCATCACAATATGAGAATATATGTGTGTTGTGTTACCCCTCATATTATCTCAAAAAAATTCAATTTCTCTAAGTGTAACTAAGAGTTGTGTAAACAAATAGCGGGTGAACTTCTCTGGAGCCGTAGTTACTATCTTACTATGAAAAGGGTGAACTTCTCTGGAGCCGTAGTTACTATCTTACTACGAAATATATTTTGTTTGTTGTTGTTAGTCGTATAGACCCTTATTAAGAGAATATGGAGATATGACATATATGGAGTCTTGTATGTGTACTACACTAGTCAAGTAAATAACGAAAACAGACTTAATTCTTTCCAAAAGTTTTCATTATTAGAAACTTCGAAAGAAAGGATACATAAAATTTCGTAAGAATGAATATGATGTATAACAGTAACCATTAATAGAACAGTGGGAAGGTGAAACAAAGAACATGGTAATATATAGAAACTAATACATAAAAATATACCAAATATAAGTGATAGTCATAGTCACTCTATTGTAGAAGTCAGTAGAATAGTATTAATAAAAAATAATGAAGGTAGACTAGGAAGATAAATTATTTTCAACAACAAATATAATGTCAAGAACGATGATCACTGTTATATGCTATTGAAATTTTCCACTACTTTATCTTGTTACTGCTAGACAAAAAAATCATTTTATCTTATTCAGGTTGTAGGCTCTATAGGTTGTTTTATTGTTTGATTTTGTGAATATGTATGACAGTATAAGAAAAAACTACATCTTTATTGAACCCGCGTATCCATTTTACATCCATAAGATGAGTTTCTACAATAATTGAAGAAGATATGTTTCTCACACTAGTCAAAAGATGGCGTAGAATATGCTAGATTGAGAAGATTTCTCAAATGATCACTAAACTAATAGTTTCTTTCGGATAAACTGAAAAAAGGAATTTTCACTCAACTAATCATAGTCTTACAAAGCACCATTTTAAAAGTAAATTTCAAAAGCTATTAATCAATTCTCAACTCCAAGTTTCAGAAGCATTAACCAATTATGAAACAGAAGCAATTAATCAATTCTCAAACAAATGCTGTTAATGAATTCTCAGCTCTAAGTTTAAGAAGCTATCAATTGATTATGTTTTTGACCCTCTGTTTTTCAGATCGTTCAATAATCATTTCCCTTCGAAAATCAACACTAAATTTTTGACCCTCTGTTTTTCAGATCGTTCAATAATCATTTCCCTTCGAAAATCAACACTAAATTTTTGACCCTCTGTTTTTCAGATCGTTCAATAATCATTTCCCTTAAAAAATCAACAGTAAATTTTTGACCCTCTGTTTTTCAGATCGTTCAATAATCATTTCCCTTCGAAAATCAACACTAAATTTTTGATCCTCTGTTTTTCAGATTTTTTTTTATTCATCATTCCATTATATATAAGAAACAATGAATTAGAACTCCAATGACAATTAGAGAAGCTATTTCACTCAACTCATAGTTTAGTTTTCCCAACTCAAGATGAAGCTCCTGGTATCGTCAACAATGGGAATTTAACATAACCTCTAATTCGATTATATGTAATAAGAAGTGGTATTCAACTTTCCAACTGAATTTCATCACAGTAGAATGAGCAAAGATGAATTTCAGTTCATATCCTAGAAAACCAAAATCAAAACTAAAACAGTGTACAACTACATAGTATATACTATATACACAATCCATAATTCTAAAATTCAAGGATGAATTTTAGTTCCTTGCTTAATAAACTAACCTCAATTTCATAAAAAGAATTTCAAGTTCACTTCAATCGAGGATACAAACTTGAATTCGTAGATACTCTTCAACTTTCATGACTACAATTTGATAGAACTGAACTACCTGTGGTGACAAATCACTTTTGTGGCTACAAATTCCTTTCTGATAGATATGCATTTGGTAAATAAATAAGCAGACCTGGACATAAAACAATGAGAGAATAATTTTGCTAGTACTTTAATAGCTAGCAACACAAATCAAGCCATTAGTTATGTCATCCACATTATAAGAATGATTAATTAAAGCTAGAGCAAAATTTAAAACTCCACACTGTTACTACCAACACTTTCTTCTTCTCCTTTAGTTTTAAATGATATTAAGGAAAGGATGAACATATTTACCTGATTAGGAAACCCCCAAAAGAGTAGTGAAATCAACGCACTTCCCCAAAGCTTAGAAAAAACTCCAAATACTCAAAATCGCAATTGGGCAAGAAATCTTTGACACAAAAGTTGAAAATTTTATCAGCAAGAACTGAAAAGTATGTAATTGCTAAAAGAATACAAAACAACCCGAAATGACCACAAGAACAAAATGAAGAATGCTTTCTCCACCTCCCAAAATAAAAAATGATATCTAAATGAGTTTTGGAATTTAAAATTGACAAACCCTCACCACTCTTTCACATATAAATCACAAAAATACAATATATACACCATTAAAAAAATCACATAGAAGACAAATTTTAATGGAAAAAGAAGAAGAAAATCGTTGATAACTAAGGAATTACCTCTCTTTTGTAGTTTTCATGCTCAACATATCTGTGAGTAAACAAATCGTGTTCGATTTAAACTTTTCACAAATATCCTTTCTGAAACTAGAGGGTTCACCTGGGTTAGAGTAGTGTGTATTGAAAAGTATTTAGGGTTTTAAAGAGCCTAATTTTTGACGAGGAGAGGTTTATTTGTGAAAAGGGAGAGAAAAAGAGGGATTGTATATTAAAGAAAGAGAAAGAGGGATATTTGAGCCCACTCTCATTGCTCTTTTTGGGACTAGATAATTATTATTTTTTAGACCAGTTTTGGTCTCTTCCCTAATTTATAACAAGAATTCGGGACCAGTAGAAAATCTTGTCTTTATAGACATACCTATGGGGACCAGATTTTTCACTTGTCCTTACTTATTGGTCCCTACTAAGCCTTTTTCTTGTAGTGCAAGAATAACTGCAAAATATATTTTGTACAAAAAGATATCATTGATACACTAACAGTTGTTCATACAGGATTTCTAACTCTGAAATCTGGACAGAACTTGTCCTATGTTGCGTCCCATAATTCGAATCCATAACAGCTAAATTAGAGTTTTACATAAACTTAAGAGTTGCAGGTATATGAATTAGCTTTCCAAAACATATTTATTCACTGAAAACAGAGTTTTACAGAACTAGATATGCTTAATCTACTAAACGCTACCCAGCTCAAAAACAGGTTTTACTACTTACCAAAGAGAAGAGTGTAACTCGATTTCCAGCCAAAAGGACCAAGATTTTCTCTTGTGATCTTGAAGAACAACAGGTTAGATAATGTTCTAAGGGACTTATACTTCAGCTGAGACGAATTTCCTAAGAGGAGGTGTCAAAATATAGTAACACAAGAGGTGCTTATCATATACACAGCTGTCCCTAAAAGTTGGCTGCCCAAATAATTGTGTGCTGCCCAATTGCATACATATACACCTATATATATATATATAT
>NW_006239585.1:32091-32269 GCF_000226075.1 Solanum tuberosum | reverse complement strand
GTTTTAGGAATATCATTCTCTCTAACCCGCAGTTGGTGATATCCAGACCTTAATTCAATTTTTGAAAATACTTTAGCACACTTAAGTTGGTCAAACAAATCATCGATCCTTGGCAACGGATATCTATTCTTGATTGTTATTTTGTTCAATTGTCTATAGTCAATACAAAGCCTAAGAG
>NW_006239585.1:30422-32036 GCF_000226075.1 Solanum tuberosum | reverse complement strand
TTTACGAATAAAACAGGGGCTCCCCAAGGAGAAACACTAGGTCGAATAAAACCTTTCTCAAGAAGTTCTTGCAGTTGAGATTTCAATTCTCTTAATTCTGCTGGAGCCATTCTATAAGGAGTGATAGAAATAGGGGTAGATCCAGGGATAAGCTCGATTGGAAATTCAACCTCTCTTTCTGGGGGCAATCCCGGAAGGTTTTCTGGAAATACTTGTGGAAAATCACATACAGTAGGTATGTCTTTGATACAAGAACTCTTCAATTTTGTATCAACTATGTGAGCAAGGTATGCCTCACAACCTTGACGCATCAACTTTTTCGCCAAGGCCGCAAAAATAATACTAGATGTCACTGATCTTTCACCTTGTACAATGATGTGTGAAAATGTAGGATCTTTAAAAGTCACATGCTTAAACCTACAATCTACCACCGCATGATATTTATAAAGCCAATCCATCCCGCTAATAATATCAAAATCCTTGAAGGGCATTTCAATCAAATTAGCAGGGAAGACTAGGTTTTGAATCACAAAGGGACAATCTTGGTAAACTCGATTACACACAACTTGATAACCCAAAGGACTTTCAACTAGCACATTATAATCAAGTCTCACAGATTTCACATTTCCAGGAAGAACAAGTGATGAACAAATATATGAATGTGTAAAACTAGGATCAAACAATGTAAACACACATAAGCCAAATAAATGAAATTTACCGACAACCACGTCTTGTCCATCTTGATCATCCCTCTGCCTCATCGCATAAGCACGTGCAGTAGCCTTTTGCCCACTAGCCTGATTAACTCCACTTGTACCCGCTGCCTGGGTATGTTTAGGTCTTGCACCTCTATTAGTTTGAGGAGGATTAACAAGAGGCTTATGAACTGAGCCTTTAATTTTAAAGGAAGGAGCATTACTAGGATTAGGACAATCTTTCACTTTATGATCAAAGCTCCCACAATTGAAACATGCACCAGAAGCTCTCCTGCAAGTGCCATAATGATTCTTTCCACATTGTGGACAAGTAGGAACGCGAGGCTTGCCTTGGCCATAATTTGGAGTGCTAGCTGTAGAAAATTTTGATCTGTTTTGCCTTTGTTGAGGTGGCCTGTTATTACTACCAGCCTTAGAATTATCAAACCTTCCCCTTTTGGATGGACCCCCAAAATCCGGTCTAGGCTTTTGGATTCTGTTTTCATTTCTACTAGTTTCTTTTTTATCAAGTTGTTCCCAAGTAAAAGCAGCAGACACTAGCTTACAAAATTTCTCATGTTGCAGGATTGCCACATTCTTTCTAATGGAATCATTTAAACCTTCTTCAAATTTCCTGCACTTGTCTTTTTCCTCTCTAATAATACCACCAGCATAGCGAGAGAGCCTTAAAAACTTCTGTTCGTATTCAGCAATAGACATGCCTCGTTGCCTTAGATTCAAAAACTCATTTTTCTTTGCATCACAATAAGCAGGTGGGACATACTTCATATGAAATTCCTTGAGAAAATCATCCCATGTAAGAACAAAAGGTTTTACCTTGTCATTCGGAACACTTACCCACCAATCATAAGCATCCTTTTGTAACAGTGAAATAACATACTTAAATTTGGCAACATCT
>NW_006239585.1:29898-30186 GCF_000226075.1 Solanum tuberosum | reverse complement strand
TACCATGACTCATGTGAGGATGTGGACCAGCTCTTACACCCTGATGGTTTCCCACTTCAAAAACACTAGTGTGGGGAACATACTGATTCGAGATATGTTCTCCAACCCCTTCCAGTGCATGAGGTTGGGAAACAGAGGCACCCGAACCTTCACGAGCAGCTTCCATAGGTATGTTAGAAGAATAGGCCACAACTTAATTCCTTCAAAAGGGAAGATCACATTGCATTAGGGATGTGTACTAGATGCATATGCACTCTACATGCGATGCAATTATCATAAACCATATAA